>NC_061535.1:6910000-7082500 GCF_022379125.1 Scophthalmus maximus
CCCATCCATCGCAAGTCAACTCACGTAATTTAGCAGTTAGACTACAGTAATTGGCCTTAAAACTGTTTTTTTTTTCTTTACATGACATCCTGTCTGGCCTTCAGATAACAAAACAAACACCATTCCTTTACAAAATAGTTCTCAATGAATCTGTCTAGAATTTGTCAAAAATCAGTTTGCATGATCATAGTTATATCTTACTCTAAACACTATTCACTATTCACCACAAAAAAAACATCTTGGAAGAGGACGACCTCTTACTGTATTTGCTGTACATGGCCGTGCAGTTGCAATGGTACAGAAGAAAAATAGGATCTTAGGATCTGCCACAATAGTGAAACAAAGAACTTAATGTCAATAGCAAATGTACCAGAATAGATATGTGATGAAAAAGCAAGGAAATCTTTACACTGTGTGCTCTTGCATGTTCCGTTTTTAAGTTACAGTAGAAAACTCTTAAACCATAAATGAACCCTCTATTTCTAATATATAATCTCTCTAAACTACATCTGTCTGTGTGTCCATTTGTGGCAAGAGGGTTCCGAATATAGTGGCTGACACTGACCCTGATAGAGTCAAATGAAAGTTGTTAGTGCCAGGTCATTACACTGCTAAAGTGGGGTGTCACACTGAGGGTTAAAGGGGAGATGACATGGGTGGGCATCTCTATTTCACTCTCTACACCCAGATCTATCTATCAAGCAAGATACAGTAGCATTTATCTACAGAAAATATAATTTTCACTAGCCAAAGACATGGCCAAGTGTTTCTTGAGTCTCCACTCTTATTGTTTCCTCTAAAAGCAATCCCTTGATTCTCTTCTGAGGTTTTCTAGTGAGCTGTGCTCATTGAGCAGTTACAGTGTTATTTAGGGTTTGACTTTTAATAGAGCTGCCACTTTTCCATGTTCCATGTTGATCTGATTCAGTGTGTTTCATATATTTCCCTAGTCCCTGACCCCACTATGAGTACAAGGGAAATGCAATATGGCATGTACTTTCTTGCTATTACTCAAGCCATGAAATTGTTTAGAAGTATTCAGAGCTTAAAGCTCAAGAATATTTTACTGAGAGCAGTTAAGGATCCTCGGGCGAGAATGGTAGCGCTGGGCTGATATCCTTAGCCCCCAAGTCAGAAGGACAACAGGTGTTACTAGCATCTTTATGCGCTCGAGTTCTCAGTGGGCTGGCCCTCGTTTGAAGCTGTTAGAGAATACATGTGAAAGGGTTCGTTGGTTTACTGCTTGCACATGTGTATTGCCAGGTTTCTCCTGGAATTCTAAAGATGGTGGACAATTGATGTAACCTCCCAAGCATTTATTGTGATTTTATGCTCATTTTAATGCTGCGTTTATCCTTTGGGTTCGTCCTCGTTGCAGACGAAGAATCAATATCAAAATTAAGAATATGTTGGTTTCAAAACCAAATAATCACTAAATCTTTATTACGTCAGCGTACCTCTCTTCTTTGGCATTTACGCTATATTTAAATATCTGCCATTGTCAGAGGAACCGTGAATATGAATGCTACTAATCACTGTGGCCCTGCAACATGGCCACAACCATAGTTCTGACTTTGACATGACATTAGTTTCTTAATGTCCGTCCCAACTTTCAACATTCTCTCTTTTTATCTCACTTTATTATTTCTTAACAGTGGAATCTGGTGGGAAAAGTTCTCAATTTTCGGTGTGGATGGTTTTTGTTGTAAGGATGGAAATATTTAAGTCAAGTTAACCGAATCAATAAGTCATACTAACTTCACATTGTTGCAAAGTCAATGGTATGACAACATTTCACTCTTGGCTATTATACCACAAATAACTCTGTCACTGTGTGAAGAGCCTTGGAGTGCTATCTCTTAAAAAATAAATCTCTGAAAATGGAGCAGCAACTTTCTAAGGAGAACAGATTCCCCTGATTCCCCTCTCGCTGTGTTTCCTCCTCTTTCAGCTCCCTTTATTGCTGTTGTTAGTCTTTTCAGTTTGGTAGCCACCCCCCAAAAGCCCTTAGCATGTTGGCACTTCAAAGGCATCCCAGAATAAATCAAGACCGCTCGAGATTAGAGGTGGCAAATTATTCAGGAACAAGGTCTCCTGGCCGAGAATAGCACAGAGTGGCCTGGGCGACATGTCACAAAGCATTGGGGTTAAAGGAAACGTGTACACACACACACACACACACACACACACACACAAACCCATCGTTACGATAACACTGCTGCTACCAACACGGTTACTACGGAAGTGTTTTAGTTATTCATTATGTACACACATTTCATTGCCGGCAGCCAGATGGAAGGCAGGATGGATGACAGGAATGAGTGACACCGGTCAACAACACTGAATGCAGTTATACTCACATTTCTACAAGCACTACATCTGTTCACTGATAACCAGTCTCTCCTTATGTAATCAATAAACCAACGCAGTTTCTGCAACTCGATTACCGGCTGCCTAACTGTGGCTGACTTGAGCGGGTGTGGGAATAGCAGCCCCCAATAATGCAGTCAAGGCGGGGGAAGCTCAGAGGGAGTATCCATTTAGCAGTGACCAGCCTCGGCCTGCAATGATTCCCCCGTAATAGGCTTTGGGCTCGGCTCCCACCGGAGAGTTTGGTTGACAATCTGACAAAGTTATCTCAAGATAAATGGTTTACGGGTCGGAGGTGGTGGGAGGGAAGAGAGAGAGAGAGAGAGAGAGAGAGAGAGAAAGAGACTTGACTTCTCTGTCGGTGATGTTTTGATGGAGGATGTGTATAGCCGCGAGCGCCATCACTAGCAGGTCCCCCCCAGGTAGATGGGAAGATTGTCTTTGGATGAATCTGCAAACAGGGCACTGCTGTGTGTGTGTGTGTGTGTGTGTGTGTGTGTGTGTGTGTGTGTGTGTGTGTGTGTGTGTCTCTTGGTTAATCTGATAGTTTTATCAAGAGGGAGATTTGCAAAGACAGAACACAGCACACGTGATGCACCACCAGCAAGCCGAGGTTACAAGTTCAACATTTTAGTTGGACGATGTTGATTGGCCTAAACAAGCGGACGCTCCGTATCAGCCGATATCAGAAGCCATTCAAGTAATAACTGGGCCTGTCTTTCACTTGCACACACAGACAAACACAGATACACTCATACACAAATGCATAAACCCAAGTTCACACACACATATAACCTCTCACACACCAACACACGTGCGCACACACACACACCATACAGGAGGGCACCTATCACCAAGCCAGGCCTCTTTTTACCCTTTAATTCCCCAGATAAACAGACTTTTCTCTGATCCTGTCAGTCTGCCTTATCTGCAACGCCGGTCAGCCGGCCTGTGACTGTGGAGCAAATTAGGCCTCCAAATGTCAAAATTGCTACAATTTATTAAGTTAATTAGAGGCTGAGTGTACATGGGTTCAGACAGTATGACAAACGCAAACAGACAGAATGAAAAACACACAGCATATATATGTATATATATGTATATATGTATACATATATGTATGTATATGTATTTATATATATAACTGTTAAGGTGAACACAAACGGGTGTCTCTGAGTAACAGAGATGATTCAAAATGTCTTCCTTATTCCTGTGAAATTTACAAAGGTGACTCACGTTGCTATATAATCTATATGTGGTTATTGTTTTTCCTTTAAATCGCCGTCACGTGTGGAGAAAAATCAATTCTGAAAAAAAATTGAGAACTAACATTGAACTCCTGTCAACATTAGATATACTGTTCTGTCATGTAAATAATTACATCACACACACACACACACACACACATTTTGTTTTCTGAATCCAAAAAGCATTGAAAAGTACGGAATGATGTCCCTTCCCATTGCTTACAAACTGAGCTTGATGATTTGATGAAAAGCACATCAAAGTGGGAAATAATGATATGGAAATTATAATGCAAAGCATTGGCATTAACACCAAATATGGAAATATTAAGAGCTCTGTGTTATATGGGATATGCATAAACATAAGCTACTTCACATATTATGTCTGTGTGTCTTGGCAAAGCAATATGTGAAGTAGGTTATCCAGACAGGACTTTACTTCATGTATGTTTGGGATCAACAGGGTCCAACTCCAGATTAGACCTTTATTAAAACATGAATGCATGAACCATGTTTTATAGCTGGGGGGGGGGGGATGACAAAGACACAAGGAGAAAGTGCACATGACATTCCTCATTTCAACTTCTCTCAGAACCACTTATAAGGCTGCAGTTGCACTGTCACGCTCTTGGTACGACTTTATTCAGAATACAAAATGGAGACTTTTGCTTGCTTCTTTCTAAGCCTGTTCGATGCTCTTAAGCCTCTATTTTCTACAGCCCTCCACCGAGCCGACACTTGAAAGCGAACCGCTGATCAATGCTTTGCAGACTGTACTAATCAATTTGGAGTGAACAGAGAGACATGGGTCTAATGGCTGGCCCTCACTGAACAGGCCCTCTCATATGAGAGCAGTTGTTCATTACAGGGCTATTTCATGGTGTTCATCACTTTGCAGGCTTCTGTCTTTCATTCAGCAGAGCGTTGGTTGGAGAAATGGCCCCAGGATATATTGTCTGCTCAGAGCTTGAATGTTGTCATGCTAGTTCCCAGTGATTTGCCTCGTGCGATTCAACACTTTGAAAAATGGGAAATGTGTTTCGCATACTTGGGAGAGAAGGGGCTGAATGTGATATCAGTGTTACCCAGCGCAGGATGTTAAGGAAAGTCTGTGAGAGAATGGAGTTATGTTTCGGTTCAGTCGGAATCTTAAAGTAACGTTTTAGTACTCATGGTGGCTTTAATGTTTTATTACAATCAGCATTACATCAAGGTTTTACAATGCTTTTTAATGTTTTTCGGCACTCGGGCGGAACAATATTCGACTCGTACCATACAGAAGGAGGTTTTATATGGTTCACATGCAGCGCAGTGAGAGCTTTGTTATGGAATATATATGTTCAACAGCCTTGTTACTCCAAAGAAGCCAAAAGCAATAAGTCATGGACAGATTCTTGACTGTTGCTCTGAGTTGAATTATTTACCCTACATTCTGACAATATGTAAAGTAACCAAAGCATCTCATTCAGAATCTGCCTGCAACACAGCCCAGTGATTCTCTCCATACTAAACAGAGACCTCTGGGCATGACAGCAGCCATACATTATTTCTACCACACAGACACACACACACACACACACACACACACACACACACAGTCACGGCTCAAACATCGACACCGCACGGCGCACATATCTCCACATATAACCCCTGATGTATTATTTCTCTAGCCTTCAGTGCGAGAGTCACAGGTGAGTCCTGGGCGCTTTCATCATAGCCCGGCTGTCCGGCTGGCTGGCTGCAGTCTCATCTGTCCCTTGGTTGAAATTGCCAATAAAGAGGGTCTCATATAGATCACCCCCGGTGGGGGCTGCCGACCTGTCATGCAGACCATGATTCCTGGCTCTCAGAGTGGGGAAGAGGGACAAATAACCCTCTGAATCTCCCTATATCTATTTCTCTACCCCCCCTCACACACACACACACACACACACACACACACATACGCACACACACACTGTCCGTCTTCTTTCTCAGTCACACACACACTTGCCCCTTCTACCCCTCTCCAGAAGGCCATAAAGTGCCACATGAAAGGGATATAGTGGACACAGTCGTAGGAGAGACAAGTGCCGGCCTGAGCTTTCACTTTCCCACTCCAGAGGTAGTGAATCAAACTAATGGGTTAAAGACATGAAGACGGATGAGCAGGGAGGATCAGGTTCCTGGCTAGAGTTTTCCCAAATGGGTTCTCATATGCCTGTGACTCTTGAACATTTCAAACCCTGCATTCAAAAAGATGGAATTATGAAAATCATTAATGTGCTCCTGAGCAAAGTACTTTAAAGTAACAGGTCAATGCAGGGCGCTCACAACACAACCTCTGAACCTGTTCCTCATCCGATTTTGTTGAAGATGACAATGATATTAAATTGTTGTACACTTAGATTTGTGCACAACATTCACATTGCCTTTACAGTGAATACTTTTAAGTCTTTAAAATAATTCCATAAAATTATGTTCCATGTTCAATTATTATTAAAATGCTGTTAAAAGGTGGTAAATGTGTCAAAAAACGTATTGGTGTCTTCATTTTTCACTGATTTCAGTATAAGTTTCCCATGATTCCATATGTTTTTAATTATCTCTTTTTTATTTCAGTCCCAAAATTTCATTTTTACAAGGCATTCCTGGTTTGGATTTACAACTGGACCGCTGAGCAGGAATTGACTTTGTGATTTTTGAAAGACCCACAGTGCTCCCTGCTGGCGAAGGACAAAACAGCAGCTCCGTGTGCCGCCTACAGCCTGAGTTTAGTGTGTGTGTGTGTGTGTGTGTGTGTGTGTGTGTGTGTGTGTGTGTGCGTGCGCGAGCTGCGTGAGTTCAGACCTTCAACAACACGGGAGTCTCCCTCATCAACCTCCCGGCCACGGCATCACAGTTTCCTCCAAGATTTTGCCTGAATCATGGATGAGAGACATGGGAAAAGAGAGTGAGACGGAGAGAGAGTGAGAGAGAGATGGGGAGATGGGGAGAAACCTGCAAAGCCAGTGGGCAACTTCAATAAAAGACAATCTGACTTTTCAGAAGCTATAATAATCAAGATCCTCCCACCGCGGTTGTTTGTCTGAGGGGGACACGGATGACTACGGGTAAGGAGGAGGAAATTCTGAGCGGTAATTAATAGTCCTAAGTGACTACTGCTGGATGGGAGGCAGGGACAGGGTTTGTTGTGAGCTGGTACTCTGTCCCCCAGCATGTCCCACAGCCTTGTGGGTTGGCATGTAAGCAGAGGAGGAGGAAATGAAGAAAACTGCCTTTATTACTCATTCGTTTGTCTCCAGGGCCTCTCCTGATCAGCCAGAGACTCAACCAGCGTCCTTCTGCACACACACACACACACACACACACACACACACACACACACACACACACGAGCGTGCCTTCCAATGCTAATCACGTGTGTAAATGTTAAGGCAAAGACATGAAATGCCACAATGTCAGTGTCATCACTCCACCCCTGTCAGTGGCTCATCCAACCCTTCCACCCCCCTTTGTAAAGAAATTTGAACATACACTAATTTGCGTGCGTGCGTGTTTGTGTGTGTGTGTGTGGTGGCCTGTTGTCCTTAGCCCTTGGCTGCATGTTTCTGCATGGAGCAGCAGGGTGGTTCCTGTAATCCCATCACCATTGTCGTCATGAAGGCCCAAAGGCCCCACCTGGAGGTCCGACATTTCTGGCATCCTCTGACTCTCCTCCACTACGAGAGCCAGTATCGGCTGGGCCAAAAGACACACACACACTGGGCGGACATAGAACTAGTCATCATACACTATATTAGCTGGATGAATGAGAAACATGTAGTGGAGACGTTTGTTTCCACAACGATGTTTGTTTTTTTCTTTAAAACTGAGGCATTAAATGTACAGGTAGAGCTGAACCAGTCATCCATTAGTTGATCGAATGAAATGGCAAAATATTTCATAACTGCTGTTATCTCTTTTTTGTATTGTAGCAAATGTTTGTTTTATTTTCGTGTTTTGGACTGTATGTAAGACAAAAAAAGACTTTTGAAGATACCACATTGTGGTTGTGTTTTTTTTTTTTGCCATTTCTCTTTTTCATTTTTACGACATTTTATTGCACAAACTGTTGTGTACAATATTGAATTATGAAAATACTCTTTTTTTATTTTACACAAAATTACTTAATAAACTATTAATTTGATGATTGACTTTTTTTTAAGTTTTAGAATCAAGGAGATTCTTGTGAAAGATTTGGGGCAATTATTGACAACTTTTATTTTAACTCATTCTGCCTGAATTCTCACAGAATAATTTCAGAACTACTCACTGCATTACACTAATCATTTTCAATTGAACGAAATAGTTTTTCCACGTAAGTTTCTTCAAAAATCAAAAATAAATCCAGACAGAAGCCAAAGGTACAGGAAGCACACGTACAGAACATCTGTCTGTCGTCATGTCACAACTCCCAGGGTTCTCCCAAACTGTCACCCAGCCGCCTGCCCCCTCCTCTCCATGTTCCTTCTACACTTGGGATGCGACCTAGCACCAATATGCAATTTCACCAATCTGTGCTGACAGCGTTCATGTCGACTACTCACAACCGACCGCTCCCCACTCCTCCTGCGAGCATCTGTGTGGTTAGAATACACTACTCAGTCAGCTTTCACAGGTCATGAAAGGTAGCGGAGAAGACAGGCGGGCCGTGACCCTGCATCCCAGCTAGACAAATCAGTGTAACAGCATATTGTAAGCTACAGACTAGGCAGAGGAGGATATATCTACCAGGACTGAGGCTGTGTTTATGGCTGTGCCTGCCTTGGGAAGCCCCACGGCACTATCAGTGACCCCCACTGTAGATTTCCTTACTAATGTGACCCCAGATTGTGTATCACAATCGGGATGAGAAAACTCCCACAGGCTACAGTTAGTCCTGGGCACTGGGGATCGTTGTCTTCAGCCCGCCTGAGTACAGACAGGATGTGGCAGCTTCGAGGCATTTAGTTAAAGGAGACACACTTTAACGCTGCAAGCATGCATTTATGGAAGGCCCACTAGGGTAAAAGTGTATGACGTGCTGGAGCCCGTAAACAAATAGCACACATGGAAGGTTAGACGGGGGGAAAAAAGAGAGAGAGGGAATTAGCTTTACCTTGTTTCATGGCATCTAATCATTTGTGATAGTCTGTGCACTCATTCTTATAATTAATATTGTTTTCTGGGACAGCTTTTTCTCAACAAATTGGGTTTAAAAATATATTCTGTTCTTTTATGTTAAGTGCATGCATTGGATAAGGAATGATGTGGACACAGCGGATGTGCAAGGCAATGAGCGTCAATGAAAGTATGTTCACATGAAGCACAACTGCTAATCGAGAGGACCTAGATGTTTAAAATTAAACCGCTGTGTTAGACTCACCCAGGTATTCAAATACATTATAATAATATATTGTGTAGGATAGATATTCAAATATGTCTTGCTATGTGAAATCTGACGCTTAGTTTAAGTATGTCACGATGTGGCTCCAAGTATGAGAGCACTGGAAAGGCACGGGATAATCACAGGGCCGTGGAGTATTTCGGTGATGATAACAACTTGATAAACATTGTCTGTGGCTTTCTCAGGATTGCGAGTTGAGCAGAACAGTGTAGGTTTGTACTTTTTGTCCAAAGGACGATCATTTTGAACATTAACATATATTGGTGTCCACTGTTGTATTTCACTGTTAAGAATGAAAATAATTACTTGCAACTTTGTGGTTGATTTTTCACGACATATTGTACATTCAAACAATCACAGCGCTGTGCTTTGTTTCCATTTCATGCTACTTTATACTTCTACTCCAGTTACATTTCAGGGGCAATTTTTTTTCTTTTTTTAAAGATGAAGATATATTTATTTTGTTATAGAAGTTTCTGTGCAGATCAAGACTTTGAGATCATAAACCTATACTGGATAAAATAGTTCAAATGTATCAAATCTTGTCCAGTTTGAACATCAAAATGTTTAATATATTCACAAAGTAATGCACCAGTAATCAGGCTGTTATGCCGTGTCAGACCGTCAGGAATTGGTTTGGAAGGATTTATTGATTCATCACAATGTCATATCACTGTGCTGCACCTGCACAAGATGTAGAAAAGGCAATAAAACTTACACAAACAAACAATGCTTCAAATATAGTAATTCAACTTTATTCAAGGGAAATGTTGCCTGAGTAAATAAGTACTCTATATACTTTTGTGTGCCTTCACTGAAGTCAGATTTTGAATGCATGATTTTAGTGGTAACTAAAATAGGTGGAATAGGTTCTTTTACTCAAGTACTACTGCACAAATTTGCCCAATCACTGTGGTTAAACTATTAAAATAAAACTGATGCTATTCAGTTCAGACTCACCCACATTTATGTTCCTGACTCATCGTCTCCTTGTCTATTTTCAGTCTGAATAACGTCCAAAAAAAATATGAATTTGTATTTCTGCAGATGCCGACCGCACCTCAAGCCCTGTCATCCCGGTGAGCTGTGAACAATCAGGGAAAGAAAGAACGCCTGTAAAGTGACACCCAAGCCCAGCTGCCATTCTCTCTGGTGTCACACACACATAAAGTACATACGAACAAACACACACGCTCATGGAGGGTAATTAACAAGCTCAGCTTTGACTGACAGGTGACATGTCATTATGGTGAAGCCGTACATGCACAGAATAAATGCAAACAGACATGGTGCCAAAGCCAGGACACACTGCAGAGACTGACTCACAGGACAGGAAAACGTTGCTGCAGGATTTCAGCCTGAAACTGAAACTTTGATTCCACTCAACCATGAATCCTCATGGAGAAGTTCTGTGAAACTGGTCTTTCAGTTTAGCCCACGTAGGGAATGAAGAACAGCTGTATAGGTAAAGTGGGGTGCAATGTGTTTGTGCGTGTGTACCCAAATTAAAAAGGTCATTGGGCTTTATTTAGTTATGCAGGCAAACATTACCCACAAATCACACCAGCCGTGCAATTCATCTCACCACAAAATAGTTCTTTTTTTTGTGATTATGGATATTCTTTTTTCTACTTTTCTTAAAATTCTGATTGAAGATTCAATTGAAGATTCAATATTTTCATATTAATATTTATGAAAGAAAAGTGATCATAGACCAACCATTCGTACATGAACATTTTTGGTCTATCTTTATAACTCTTGTTACAGCAAAATCAACAAATTACAAAAAAAAACATTTTTTTAGCAGTTTCACTTATCAACCTGAACAAGTGTTAAAATGTTATCTTATCTTATTTTACTGTATTTATGATGGCGTCTTCACTGATGCAACGTAATGATTGGCTGACGTTCTATGTTTTCATTGGTTAAGACGACAGTCGGTGAAAGTCTGACGTATGGGAGTTGACCATAGATTTTCAGGACACAGGCACTGCTGCTGCTCTCCGAGCTGTATTTCTCCCACCCTAGGTGGAAGAAGACCCGCCCCTGCTCAGCCTGTGATTGGGTTATGTGGAGGCATAAAGAGCGATGATTGGTTAGAGTTAGGGGACAATATCGAGATACGCCAATGGGAGGCAGAGTAGGGGCGGGTCTTCTTCCATCACCGGTGGGAAATAACCACCTCTCTGACAGTCAGAAACATGGCATTACGGGAGCTGTCGTCGCTGGAGAAGTATTTAGAGCTTAAAAAGCCGAACAAGTACAGTACTCAGGGGGATAAAAAGGTGATATGACGGGTCGTCGTTGTGGCGTCCACCGATACTTTTCATGACGTTATTTTATTTAAAGGGAAGCTTGTAAACAGTTGTAACACGACACTAGCATGTGTAGCTAGCGTGGAAATGCTAACAAGCTAATCATGTGCGTTGAAAACACAGGCAGGTCTCTTCGTTACATCTACCTCGTGTCATCATCTGACACCCAGTAGTGTTACTCAGTGGTCTGGCTGTTACACTGACAAAATCCAGGCAGCTAGTGTCGATGACAACTGACATAATGTCTGACTTGTTTCCACAAGCGAGCACAATGGAAACGGCTCGATGAACTGCGCATGCCCCGTACGCAGAAAATGAAAGTGAGGTGGAGTCAGCTGTTCATCTTACAGAGTGATCGTGAGGGAGGTTGCACGGTTTGCACCTTCAGTGCTGATGAGTGAGAGAGAAAGAAGGAGAGCATAACTAAAGCATGTGTTGCCTCAGAAACTTCAAGGCTGCAGCGGTGGAAAAATAAAACTGCCCCATCCTTTATGGAAAGGTTGAGTATCACTATTCCTGCTGGAAGTCAACCTACACATGCAATGTCACTTAATGGATCTATTTGATCAAGTGATGATCATCACTGTGCATGTGACACATTTGTGTTTACGAATGTGGAAAATTATCAACGGGACATTTTACTGTCTTTGAAAGTGGAGTAGCAGTTTAATTAATGGGGTATAAAGAAAATGAAGAATGTGATGTTGGGGTTACTGTCTGAATTTAAATGAAATCAAATGAAATGAACGGGGGGGGGGGACTTCTCTCCTTCTCACTGCCCTCTGTCTGTCTCGCCTCCAGGTACCTGTGCTACAGAATAACAATGGTGCTCCTCTGGTGGGGCTGGTGACGATCGCCCGTCACCTGGTCAAAGAGGCCAAGCGCACAGAGCTGCTGGGCGACTCCGCCGAGAGCAGGGCCGTGGTGCATCAGTGGCTGGAGTACCGAGTCACCAGGCTGAACGGCTGCACGAAGGACGACATCAAGACCATCCTGAAGGTAAAGAAGCTGATGTACAAGGAGTTTTTGTTGTTGTTGTTTCTTTAAAAAGGCATATTGTGTTGCATCTGTAAACTGAAATGTATCTCTACGTATGATTGTCCCAGGTTTTTATGCAGTTTAGTCCAAGCTTTCTCTGAATTAAACTTCTCATGGTTTCAATTTCTCTCACATTCCCCCTTTCCCCGACCACCATCTAAACCACCATGTGTGCGTGTGTTGGTCTTGTTTAGGCACAAGCGACAAGAACACAGACTGATGTATTGCCCCTAAGTGACATGGCCCCACAAGACAGAGAGAAAAATGTTTTAATATGCCTGACGCCAGTCGGCATGAAATGGATCGTCAGCCATTGGTCTGTCGGACGCTCGGCGCCTCTTGGCACAGTTCTGTCAGCGTGAAGTGTGTGTGTGTCAGCGTAACACACTGTTGTGGCACGGGTGAGGAGCCATGCTGTGCAGCGGCGTGTTATCTGGACAGGCCTCTTAAATATTTTAATGGTGCCACTTACAGAGGGAAGTTGCCCCCAAGCAGCTCAGCTATGGTGCCCGCCGGCGCCCCGTCCTGTCCTGCTGCTTTAGCTCCGTCCTTAACACTCCTCTTTCAAGCACACCAGTCATCTTCCATTAAATTATCCGGAGATAGAAACTGTCAACCGCGCGAGTTCTTAAACTTTCTCACCCCGGGATGCAGATAAGAAATTCACAGTTTTTTCAAGTTTCTGAAGTAAACATCTTGTCACTCGTGTACCGTGACTGTAAACAAGCCAGGCCTCTTTGGCCCTGAACCCAAAGTCAGCTGAATGTCGTGGGAAGTCTGTCGCTCCACCTTAAACAAATGAGGCTAGTTCAGAGAGAGTCCTGCTGCCTTGGAGGAGAATGACTGTTATTATTGGTTTTACGCTCCTCAAACTGGAAGATCTGAGTCAGTTCTCACTTTGTCTTTAGTCAACCGAAACACTTTTAAGTCCTTGTGCTTCATCACAGGTTTTACGATTTCTGAATGTTGTTTGCTGTCTCTCTTCTCTTTTTAAGAGAAATGTGTGCACCTTCAGATGAACGATGGAAAACATAATTTCAAGATTGTAAGATTTCCCCTTATTATTAAATCGTATAGTTCAGAGTCAGGCATCAGAAGTAACTGTTGCCTGGAGAATGTGTAAACTCAAAGAGGCCGCAACGATGGAAAATGTGTCGTGATAGTAGGCAACAATTATCAGTCGTGTCTATGGAAAATTACAAAGAAATGGGCGCTAGTAATTAATTATTTAACTTATTTCGAAAATTCTGTAAAAGTGTAACTCTGTTGTTGTGACAGTCTTAAACCTGCTAGAAACTTTGCCAACATTATTTTATTTGACTATCCAAAGATAAGGGTGCACCTCTAAGGTGGGGGTAGATGAGAACAAAGGTTTGGGTGGGGGTGGCAGCCGGGCGGCCTCTCCTCTGATGCTTGACTGGGCTTCAGCTCCATGGCTGTAGGCTAAGAAGAGCAAGGATCTGATTGTGGAAGGGGAGGAAGTCTGCAGTCTTCATGCCTTGTTTGGCATCACCCACTCTTGCCGCACAATAACTCCATTTGCCCCCAAGATGTTCTGTGTGTGTGGAGTGTTGCCTTTGCACAATGTACAAGTGCTAAAGATGGTCCCGTCCCCTGGGACCACCACTTCCTAGGCACAACTTTTGAACACGCAGACACGGGCGGAAAAACACACATCATGCTGTCCAAGTTTAGGACGGCTTCATTGGATCTGCAAGCGCGAGGTTTTTTTGAACGCATCTGTACCAAGTTGCCAGTCATAGGGAGAGATGCTACAGCCCCTCAGGTCACGTATTATTCCTTTTCACATGGTACAACACACAG
Source organism: Scophthalmus maximus (assembly GCF_022379125.1). Lineage (NCBI taxonomy): Eukaryota > Metazoa > Chordata > Actinopteri > Pleuronectiformes > Scophthalmidae > Scophthalmus > Scophthalmus maximus. The sequence goes on from NC_061535.1 coordinate 6,924,199, forward strand.
ACACACATGCAAGCTAGGATCTAGGGCAGTGCGCTAAAAGTCGATTAGTCGATGCATCATTTGAGAAGAACCCGAGTGGACTTGGATTTTGAGAGTTAACTCGCTGCTTGTTTATTTTATTTTTTTTAAATTTTTATTTTATTTTTTTTTCAAATGTGAGTTTCTAGGTAAAACTATTTGTAGGTAAGGTGTAATGAAGTGACAATGTGTAGCATGTATAAAACAAAAAAATAAAGGTGACAAGAACCATTGAACCAAGAATCAGAAGTACCGGACCAATTAATATAGTAAAGAAGACCGAGCCCAATCAGCCCCCACCCGACCCGACCCCTCGTCCGTCTAAGCTGATTTCATTATTGAGTTTTTTAATTGTCTCTTCCAGGAACTCAACCTCTACCTGCAGGACAAGTCCTACCTGGCCGAAAACCAGTTGACCTTAGCCGATATTCTCATGTACTACGGAATCCAACCGCTCATAGTAAGTTGCCTTTTATCTCACTCGTTTCACCCTTGTATTGATTTCAGAGTGATTATCATCACTGTTTTCTGGCACTTAAACATCTGAGTTTCAACTGATACAACTTAGAGGGAAATGAAAATCAAGATATAAGATAATACTTTATTGGTCCCACAACAGGGAAATTTGCCATTTTACAGCAGCAAAGTTGTCAAAAATAGGTAAACATGCAATATAAACATAAGGATTTTTTTTTTTAAAGAGAGATGATATACTGGACTGGTTTAGACCAGGTGTTTCTGCTGCTGAACTTGTGATTTTAAACAAATGGAAAATATTCTTCTCAGTATCTTCTGTTTTCTGCCAACGTCTAATGAATTTGGAGAATCCAGATAGTGTTACTCATTTAGGTGCACCACTTGGATACATTCAGATATTATTTTATGAATAATAATGAAGAAGGAGAAACACAGAGGAAGATAAAAACCAACAGAACCTTCCCAAAGACCTGTGGAATTTTTATATTCAGTGATCAATTAGATTGATTTCTGTAGCGTTTCTCACTACCAGTTACCGAGAAGTCAACCGTCCAAACGTCCCTTCATACATCCTCTCCCCCATCAGCAGTTACATCAGTCAAACCACAACTTTAATAAGAAATTTGTCACAGTGCATAACACACAATTAGACCAGTCAGATGGCCAAAGGGCGTCAAGAGCAAGTTGGAAATAAACACGTTCTCACTTCTCTTCAGAGAAAATAAAGTGATGTGGTACAAAGTGATGTCTTTAGCCCGATATCAGGGACAAGTAAGTTTGTTGTGCCTTCCAGGATTTAGGAGGGGGGGGGGAAAGCGACTTCAGAAATGGGAAAGACGGGATGAGACGGAGGGAGGGAGACATCACATGTTGAGAGATGTCAGAGGTTGTGGCGGAGATGGAAGATCGCTCCCCCGCCACGAGGCACACGAGCGTCACTTTGGTTTCCAATCAGTGTGCTTTTAACCTCAGGGACAAGGGGTCAGCTCACCCCACCCTCAACCGCAGCCTCTCCTGATGTTCAATTCATGGAAAACAACCCGACACGGACATTAAACCCGACTGATGGCACAGTGGTTTTAGGCTGGACAGTTATGTGTGTAGTGAATTTGCACATTCCCGCTAATTAGATAATGAATGAGCACACATTTCATGAGAGTTATTTTCCAAGGACATCGTGATGCTGTTATGGTCGGGTATTGTTTAGACATTAAATATGATTCAGTTCAGTTTCTTCCCTGTTTCGATTTTAAAAAAAGATTTAAAAAATGAAAGGTCAAATGCTTGGATTACAAAAAACTTCATTCTTAATTCTATATTTTACTAGTCAAGAACATCTCACACTAACCCCTAATATAAATGCCTCATCCAGAGGTAATATTAATAATCAAAAAAAAGCAAATTTAAGGATTATATTCAGTACTTAAATCATGGCATATCAAAAAGGAAATAATGCTCTAGGAAATATTTAACGAACAAATATATACTCGCCAAAAACCATCTGCAACTTGACCTTCAGCTAAATGGCTTCACAAACTTTGCCTTGTTTTTTCCTAAAGTCCAATCTCAGCCCGTTTACCTCAGTCCATCTTATTGTGACACTAGCCATGCATGCTAGTTTGTGTTGAATACATTTGAAACTCCTGGAGCTGTTGGGGGGACAAACCCGACTCTTGGAAAATTCTGATTTGGGCACAACCTTAGTAGTTTAGTTCCATAAATGATTCAACCATGATGCATCTTTCACAAAGTCGACATCAAATGTCCCCACCCACTGTCCCGTTCAGTGGCTCATCCTCTTCCTCTCTGTGTCTCCCACCCAGGTGGACTTGGCCGTCCAGGAGAAGGAGCAGTATGTGAACGTGACGCGGTGGTTCGACCACATGCAGCACTACCCCGGCGTGCGGCGCCACCTTCCCCCCGTAGTCGTGCTCCGGAACAGAATTTACACCGGCAGGCACCACTGAGACCCGATCAGACCCAGTTCAGCCCGACTCAACGCAACTCCCCTGTCCTTCTGGACCGGAACCAACGCAGATTGTTTTCAAATAATTTGATCGAGTGAATTGCACGATCATCACCGTTTCCACACTTTCAAAGACCTTTTTATTACTTTTCTTTCGATTATAATTCCTGCCTTTATGTTTGTCAAAACACGTCAAAACCAATTAAATCAGGGAAGAACAACTGAATAAACTGTTTAGTGTTTGAGGTACAAAAATTCTATTAAGGAAATTCTTGCTTATACAAATGTAGTTCAGTTCATATTCTTTGAATAAGCCAGTGTTTTCAATGATATAATTACAGTTAGAAGTGAAAACAAGAAGGTTACTTGTCATCTTGCCCTCTCACATATTTAATCACATTAACACTATTTATAAGAAGATTGGTGTTTTAACCCTTCTCGTGTGGGCGCAATGATGTTTGACAGTTACGCGGTTGTTATGAGGGGGGGTTGATCTTTGGAATTCTATGGGTGTATGTTTGTAGGAAGGCTGTACGAGCTGTGCTGTGAAGTGAAAAGCAAGTGATGCAAGCTTGTTAGAAAGGTGTTTTCTTATTTATAAATGGTGGTTGAATAGTAAAACTTGTGCATCTGAGCCTTTAACATGCGATAATAAGTATTATAGGTTCAGAGAGGACCACAATACCTAAAGCGTCTCTCTGCCCCTGATGAATCTAGTGTCTCAGCTTTCATCCCCAACAGGACTGTGCCTGTCACATCCAACTCTCAGCCACTTCACTGGACAGTTTAGTTTCTCCGTTTGTGTGTGTGTGTGTGTTCCTGATTACATCCCGCGCTCTGCTCCGCTCTCTCACCAGTTGTGTGTGGGCAGCAGTGAGCAGTTGAGCGTCAGCCGCGGAGTCAGAGATCAGAGTGAGGCTCCCAATCAGTCCCACTACCACCACTGTTGATGCTGCAGGCCAGAGCGAGGGCAGCGGGCTTACCAGCTGCCACACAGATCCAGCCAACCAGGGCCAGAACGCAGGCCCCTGGGCGACAGTCAGCCACTGTGTGTCATTTCAACCCTTGCGCTCCCACAGGGATACTAGGAGAGAGGAAGCGGGAGGGGGGGAGAGAGAGAGAGAGCACCCAGAGGCAGAGAGATCTTTTTGTGACATGTGAACAATGACCCCTGCCTCCGAAAGCCTTACTGCTGCTGGCTGGATGTTTGCCGTTAGAATCATTAACAGGCCAAGACGTGGCAGTGGCAGGAGAACCTGTATATTAACATTGTGAAGGTGCTTGTGACAGAACAGTAGGAAAGTGATTAATGATTAGTTGAATAACTTATTCATCCCATTTGCGTTTGCAGGTGTATCAAACCCTTAACAGAAATACTTGAATAGACTAAAATCATTGAGCACAAAAATTGACACGATGGTCAAATTTTGTCTGTGTGATGTTTTTTGGGGGTCTTTGCATTAATGTTACTTTTTCTAAACCGTCTTACTCTGTTTAGATATTTTTTTTTTATTTCCTCCATGCAAACGGGCTCAACATATCTTTGTGTCTTTTGCTCACAGCCACAGTGATTAATGGTCTGATGTACGATAACAATAAATCAAAGGGATACGCAGCTCATGACCCCTGACTTCTCTGCAGTTTTTTTTTTTTTCAGTGCGCTCTTTGTGTTCTCCGACAATTTTAATTTTGTGTAAACAGAGCTATTGTTCAACGAGCTCCGATGAGGCGGCTCTCTGTGTTGGCAAGTGTGTGAAGATGATGATGATTTTTTAAAAACAACAACTTGGAGTCATCTGTGAGAGCCTTGTGACTAGATGAGGCCATCTATGGTGCAGTCTACCATTAAAGACGCCTTTGTTCTCTTGGGTTATGTTAATATTTGGCCGGAATGCTGTTTCGAATGAGCAGCACCAGACAGTTGTCCTTATTTCCGAGGTGTAAATAATCGAGCTTTGCCCCCAAAAGCTGCAGCAGCACAAGTTGCTTTTAATTCGCTGTTGTTTGTGACAGTGCCATGGTTACAGACCATGCAATGCAAAAATACTTTAAATGTTTTGGATACCAGTGAGGACTTTGTTAATTATTATTATTATTATTATTATGATTAATTAATATTAATAACGTCACCACTTTACAGAATTTGGATAACAAACATTTTATTAAAAGGAACCAAGAACAGAAAATAATATTATAAATGTTTGCTAGAGATCTCATGGAGAGAGTTTTTAAGAAGCTTTCAGAGATGGGGCATTGTGGATCTACCCCAGGCTATGCATACATATAGGAGCCCCACTCCACGGGCCGAGGTGGTGGGTCTGCTGCCATATGCTGGGCTGACATCTAGGTTGAGGAACTTCCAGTTCTCACCGTTGCCTCGTATATCGCCGGCCTAAAGCCTCCACCACCTTCATATCTCTGTTTTTTTGGGGGGTTTTTTGCAAAATACTTAACCAGACTTTATGGCGCCTGTGAAAACATCTGTTACAAATTATAACAGGTAGAGCAAGAATGTCACAGACCATGGTCCTTCACTATTTAAATGTAAAAAAAATAAACCAAACTTTGTTACTCATGCTAAGTAAATTTTCAAAAGCCAGATTTAGATAATTCACTTTTAAATGGGAAAAAGATGACCAGTGACACGGAAGAACTATATAGTACAACATTATAGAATACAGATGCTTTAAATGGCCTTTTCATTAATGCATGTACTCTATTATCAGCTTGTTTGCTGTTAAATTTGCCATTATATTGATTCAATCCGGAATACTTTTATATTTTCACATTTCACATGTCGACCAGATTTCCCCACTCATTTATGCACAACTAAAATGTCCTTACATTTTAAAAATGTAAAATTATGGAATATAAAAAAGACTAATAGAAAGGTGAACATTAGATTTATCTAAATTGTGTGGTGACAATATTTGTTGTTGTGATGTTTATTTGATGCCCAATTAATTTCATTTCTGATTCTTCATTTGACTTTACTTCCCAGTAGTGATTTAAAACTCAGGTCATCAGCACCTTTTTTTCTTCTTCTTAAGCTCAACTCCAACTATATAATGTATTTCAACAACATACTCTTCAAAGTGGTTCAAATGACTCCAGCTCCTTAATATACAGTGATGATTAGTCAGTTTTAGGAGGCTTGTTTTCTCGTCTGGCTCCGTGCTCCGCTGTTGGCAGGATCTCAAAGTGTGTGAGCGGTGCAGTCTCTCACAGTCAGGTTCCTCTGCCACAGCGATGTGGCCACAGCAGGTCGCCGGCATTCAGGCACCAATTAGAGTCGACCTTCCCACCGACTTCTGAAGACAGAATGAAAAGCCCTCTGCAGGAGTGGCCCTCTGCCGTGGCCCTGGGTCGACGATCACCAGACCAGTTCACTTTGCTAACTGTGCTCCCGCCCCCCCCCCCGGCAACAAAATAAATGTGCAATTTAGCCCGCCTCCTGGTGAGGGGGAGGTCAGAGGTCAATATGGTTATCATCGAGATTAACTGATGAGTTAATCTCTCGCCATGGAGCTGTGGCAAGGAGCGGTGTTCTCCGTCTCTGTGTTTCTCTCTTGAGCAAAACATAAAAGAATGAAGAAAAAAACAATTTTATGTCTTCATTTAAATACGCTGCTCGCCCCGTTTTAGTTTGAAAACCACAGGATGCAGTCGCCCACATTCGCTTCCCAATTGGTTCTTATCAGTCACAACTCGACTACCAGCAGTGGAGGCAGAACGTTTGTAAATACTTACTTTAAGTTCTCGTTCAAGTCAAGAAATCCCTGCTCTTAAGCATTTTTCTGTAACTAAGTGATCAACTACAGAGTTGACAACTTGCTTCCTGATTATACCGGCGCGCACATGCACAGTGTACGTGAATAGTCACGTGATATATGCGTTTGCAGATTTGTAAGTCTGGACGGGGATTCATATCGATATGGAGCTAACATTGATGGTTTTGCCGTTCAACTTGTGGGTTCCACTGAAGTGCAAAAGTTGATATTTCACGTGGCCATTCAAGCTTTACTCCTACAGTACAGCTTACAGAAGACCCGCTGAATCTGACGAACCAAAGGGGTCCAAGTGGTTTTAAAGCATGCAAGCGCTGTGCTTGCAAACACTGGATTGAACTGTGAAACAGGTTAAAGATTCCCGCAAATGTCGAGGTGACGTACATATTTGGAACATAACATGATGAGTTTGACCTTTTGTTTCCCAAGAGGAAGAGGAGTCTGTGTCTTGCAGCGAGGATACATGTCTAGCTGGTGCCACAGTTGTCACTTAATGAGTGAAACGTTTAGGTTCTGTCCGTGTAAAACTCATCGCCCAGCACCTTAGTCACCTCGAGTCCACTGACCATATCTGACGGACCACCCCCGCCCCGCCCACACCACCACCACCCTTCATTAATTCTTAACTTCAGAGCGGGGAGTAGAATGTATCTTCCGCGACATTTGCTAAGCAGGGAGCTATAAGCCTCGTCCCCGCCCCTGACTGATTCAGTGGAACATTCAACGCCGCGCGGTGGTGAGGGGAGCGTTACCATGTTGTAAGCTCTTACGACAGGACTTATCGACCACGCATCATCGCGCTCTTACACATTGTGACAGGTGTACCATGCGCCTATAATGATGGCATCTGATTGTCTATTGCGGTTACATGAGCGCGTTGACAAGGACGAACGGGACAGTCGGATGTCCTCCGTAGCTGCGTGTTCTTGCAGTAAAAGCTGGAGAGAGATGTGTCTTTACCTCTTAAATGTGCATGTGCTCACATATACACATGTCACCATTGAAAAGTAAGGACGATCATTAGAACTTACTGCCTTCATCGCACAATCCTTCAATCCTCCATTGCTTATCTTATCTTGTTTTCTCAGTTCTTGGTTTACTTGTTTCTTTCTGGTGCTAAGTGAATGCCAAGTGAATTGCCAAGACCTGAATTTGCATGTTGTGGTTTGGGTCTTTCAAACATCCCACGCCCTCCCTCAGGTCGATCAAGCCTCAGCTTGTCCCATAACCGATTGATCCAGAGGCAGCATGTAGGCTTCCTCAGCAGCCTCTGTGTTGCGGTAGACGGCCCTCCTCCTCCTCCTCCTCCTCCTCCCCCTCCTCCTCTCGTCTGTGATGCTGAGCCCAGCGTAAGCCCTGCAGAGGGACTGTCCAATGCCTCTGCACTTTACCTCCAGCCTTGTCTCTGGCAGTCCCATTGCACAGGCAGCTCCAGCAGGACTACGTTTTCCCTTGCTTTTTGTACAGTGTCGGGTCTAAGGTCGGTCTTTGCATCATGCTGAGGGAGCGTGTGTTGCCCACTGTCAGGTGCCAGTCCTGTGCAGTGTTAAGAAGCCCCCTGGTGTTGCCCCAGGTGTTGATCTTGGCTCCTCTCTCTGGCTCTGACGAAGCTTTGACCTCTGACAGCTGGTTATGGCACCGCAGATGATCCCTGCGAGGGTCCCAAGCACCTGGTTATGCCACAAGCAATATCAGCCTTCCCCCAGAGCATTGCTTCATCTGCCCCCAGGCACTGACTCAGTAGTCACTGTTAAGTCATTCATGAAGGCAGGAGTTGGTTGGTTGGATCCTGGACTTGAACTCGGGCCATGAGGTGGTGCATTTCCAGGCTGTGCCACTTCGTTTTTACATCTGTTGTAAATAGGCAAACATCAGTTTACCATATGTACGTATGTATTCATGCTAACAGAAATTTACAAGTTGTTGTTGTTTTTTTCCTCTCTGGCAAGACACGGCCTCACCTTGGATTGCAGAAGGATCCCAGGTGTGCAGCGAGACGAGAGTTTTACAAGATGCAACCGCTCAGCTCATCAATCAGAGAGATGGGTGGCTGATTCGGCACGTAGGTGCAAAAGTACATATGTGTGACCTGGGGCAAGGAGATTGCACAAGATTGCACCTTAAGTCTCACTTACACACACACACACACACACGCAGGGACACACACAGAGATGACTGTTGAATTAGCCGCCTCAATCGTTCCTCACCCGATCTTGATCTACCTCAGCTGCCGTTTCTTCACATTCTGTGTGTGTGTGTGTGTGTGTGTCTGTGTGTGTGTGTGTGTGTGTGTGTGTGTGTTAGTGTGTGTGTGTGTGTGTGTGTGTGTGTGTGAGAGAGAGAGTTTGCGTGCATGCGGCTCATGGGGTTATGGTTTTGGCCTGGGGGGAGGTAAAAATTAAGGGTGAAGGATGCAGAAAAAAAAGTGAGAAAAGGGTCAAACCAGTCGGGTGACTGAGTTGAGAAAACGGGGCCTGTAGCAGTAGGTGCACAAAATTTCAATTGTACACATTTTAACTGTCTGATTTGTCTAATGGTGAAGTTGTAGTTCGTTAGGCCTTGGTTGATTCAAGGACTTGTCAAAGTCTTCCTCCCTTTATTTAAATTTTCCACACCCACCCCTCCCGGTCCATCGGGCCCTCAGCCCACAGGTCATTCAGCCTGTCCCCCTGCTGTAATAGGTTCTGATAGGAAGCCTCCAGGGGAGTTCACTCAGTGAACTTCTTGCTGGGAAGTGATACCAAAAGTAATTGCAGCTGAAACCATGTGACGGGGGGGTGGGGGGGGGTGGGGGGGTGTACTTAGGAAAAAAATGAGAGAGTGCGGCACAGGGGAGGACGGCATTTAAAATAAGCATAGAGGAATTTTTTTTAAGGGCAGAGCGGGAGAGGATGGCAGAGAGACTCCTGGGTGGGCAGGGAGCAGAGAGCACTGCCCTCAGCCATTTCCCGTAATTTGACCTCCATGGGAAAAAAAAAACTGCAGCGGTCTCCTACTTTGCATATTTCTCCAGCTCATCTGCATACGTCACCAGGACAGTGACTTCTTTATCCCCCGTCCTTTTTTTTTGGTTTGGTTTTAATTAAAGATGACTAATTTATTTAAACCTGCAGTTAAATGCAGAGTTCTTTCTCTGTGAAGTGTCTCATTTCCCTAATGGTAGAAAAAAAACAGGGTGCTGATGACAGCTACATAGAAGATAAACAAGGTTTCATATCAGGACATGAATGGGGTGCCTGCTGGTTACAACAGGAATGCAGAGAAAATACCTGGTGTAATACTTTATACGTTAAAAGAAAAGATTTTATTCCATCTATATACAATTTAAGAAAGTGCCTTAGTTTCCAATAATTTTAATGCTTGCTTGTTTAAATTATCAACGGCTCTAAATCTGGATCCAGGAACTTTTTCAATTAAATCAATCTCAGTTAAATTGCAGCAACTTGGTAGCAAAGTGGAAATAAATGGATATTCAGCAAATGGGAAATTATTGGAAGTTGTATGAATCTGCAAAAATATTAATAACATTTTAAAACAAGTATGTGTTATAACAACAATGGCCTGAATAAAACTGACAGACACAAAGGATGTTCAAGTGAGTCTTTCCAGAGTGGTCAAACATTATTTAATGCAGGTTTAGACTGTATGATGACATAAAGAAGACAGGTATGTTAATGAAAGTTTAAAGTTTTGTTGCAAAGAAAACCCTTTCCCTTCATATTATATTCAATATCACATAATTTATTAGATTCAGAGGTGAAATTTAAGCTCATTTAGACATAGAACCCGATAAGTTAAGGCTTTTCAGATAATGTGATGAAGTAATTTTATCAGGTTTTTATTACATTATTGGGAAATTATTGTATTATTGGGTTCCACAGGTGTCATGATCCAGTGAGAAAGATGTATTCCTGGACCAAAAAAATGGTGTATCAATCAGTGACAGGCATGGAAAAGCAAAAGACAAACAGAAGACTGAAAGGTTAGAGGCAAGCTCATTGACCGATTTGCTGAGTGTGCTGTTGAGGGACATTTTTATTTTCCCTGACGGTGTCCCATGAAATGAATTACAGCCTGTCTGTGCTGCACAATAGACAGGGCCTTGTTGTCAAAGTGAAGGGCCAGGGGCCTCGATTCACACCCTCCAGTCCAACACTCGGTGTTCAGCGTATGGCATCGGATGGATAAGCGTCGCGGATTAAGTTTTAATGTCGCAGCGAGAACGTATCCCCTCGACAACAGTCGAGCTCTTGTCTGAAGTGAAGAGCAAAGTGACAGTGTGTTGTGCTCAGTGTGTTTTAGTGCAGCGGTTGATTATATTTGATGTTAAGGCAGGACCAAAAAAACTCTCTTTATCCAGGCTAAATTTAACAGCACATGACACACAGCTGATCAGTGGCGTCTTTGAAAGGCGCCTGTAAACGAGGGCGGCGTGAAATCGACATCTGGACAGGAAAGCACAAAGTCATCTCTGTATCTCCTGATTCTGAACAGACACACACACACACAGAGAGACACACACATATACACACATGCACACACAGTGAATTATCTATCCATCTCAAATGCCTCAGCATTTGACAAACTTTGACCAATCCAAAACCACTAGTCTTTGAAGTAAGACACACACACACACACACACACACACACACACACACACACATGCAATGGCGGCCCCGGGGGATGAAGGTGGGAGGGCGAACCAGCGATGAAAGATGCTGTTGATGAGACGGCGGGATGAGTGAGGGGACAGAGGATGTGAGCCGCTGATAGAGTGCTGATAAGCTCTACAATAGGTCCCAGTGTATATGGCACTCGGGCAAACAAACAACTCCGTCTTGCTGTTTTGTACATGTACATAACACACCATCACCAATATATTCTCCCACAGAAACATATATGTGTGCACGCACGCACTCACGCACACACACGCGAACACAGGCACACACGCACAGGTCATACCCTGAGGGAGGGAAACTTTGCCTTCTTTACGGCACTGCTGGACTCCCCTTGTGACTTTCACAGCTGTCATGCTCCTCTTTACAGCCTTCATTCATCCGCTGACCTCAGGGACACGAGCATGTGATGGAGCATCATACATACACAGACAAACACACACACAGATAATGTACACAGATGCATAGATTCAAGTAAAAAAAAAAAAAAAATGGCAAAGTTGAGACATGGGCCAAGTGCTGACATGGTGTTAACGTGGCGTGTTATTAGACCTAATGTCATTTTGCACTGTGCTCCACCATTGCAATGCCAATGACATGGACTGTTATCAAGTAGGTGTTCTGTGTCACAGCTAATTTTGTAGAGAGGTTAACATTGTTGTTATGCATTCTTATCTTTTTTTTTTTACATAAAATAGGGAGGAAACCTTTTCACTCAAATGAGCTGCAGCAGATCCATCATGATGGAGTTACGCATCGGATGGCTGTTTTCCGCTTGTGAGTACAATCCGTACTCAGAACTCGTGAAGAAATCATAAAGATCGTCATTGTCATTGTACTCCGGCACAAAGAAATCCGATCTCCCGCCAAAGGTAAATATATAAAAGTGTAAACGTATAGAAAGACACAAGCATGTAAATAAAAAGAGTGAAAACATTAATAGCAGCATAAAAACAGTTGACATTTTTTCATATTTACACACTGTGAAAGAATGACGATGTGCACTGTGTCTGTCTGAAAGCTCATTAAAGTGCTTTAATCAATTTCAGATGCAGTTTCATTTGAACACAGCCAGTCGTGTATAACTGAAATGTAGTCAGTGTGAATAAAGGCACTTTAGAGGAGTGGATTTCATCAAATTAAATAATCCTTGCACACATTCCGCGTTATGACACACGAACGTTAAATAATGTCACCTTTTCCTCGAGGCTTTTATTCTACAAAACTCGCTCTCTCCAGCGAATGTGACACCACAGTCTGCGATGCTTCAGTGGTGAATGTGACACAACGGGAGGACAAAATTGAAAATGTCCCCCTTCTCTACAGCATCCCTTTTTTTATGTCTATAGAACAGTTGAGTAGCTTATATGATTTATGTTTTTTTCATCCCCGTAGCCAGAAGTGCCTTGCACCCTGCCAGTTGGTTGCTGTGCTTTTTATAGGTGACACAGTGTGATAGACCCTGCCCGCAAACCCTCCATTACAATCATATTGGTCTCCTCTCAACTGTGCTCCTATGGGGCACTGTCACTGTCAAGACTGGCTGAAGTTTAGTCAAAGACATTAAGGGAACACCTCAAGGGACAAACATCAGCATAGAGGAGAGGAGAGGAGGAGGAGGGAAGAGAAGAAAAGAGAAGAACGATAGAGGCAATGCAGATGTGCCTTAAAGCTGCGGCCTATTATAATCTATAATTTTCAGCATGTATGAAGACAGAGCACAGTGTGGCGTCGTGACGTTGTTTCCACCTGTTGTTGATATGTTAAATGAATGCAGATTTTTTTCTTTCTCTCTTTGCTGACAGCATGGGAACAGCCCACCATTCATTCCAACTGTGATGCAACATCCACCGCGCTAATATTCTGCCAGGTTTCATTGCCAAAGATCAAACTCAGATCCCAAACTCTGCCCTCCACCACACGTCCAGTGGCATCCGTACAATCATGAGAGGGAGAAGATATGGCATACGCCCTTTTTCGCAGATGGAAAATCCGTTCATTTTTGTGCCTCTGGCTCTGTAAATATGCTCTTTCTTTTAGTTCTTTTAGTATTTTAGCCCAGTTCGAAAATGTGTTTGTTCCATCTGTTTTCCGCTTTGGTGTTATTTCGTTTGCAACTTCTTCTTTTTTTTGTTGCTATCTTGGCCACATTTTCCTTGCACATGAGGTTTCCTCAGTGGAACTTATCTGTTAAAATAAAGGCCGAGAGCCGTGCTGGTAGCATGGCTCTCGGCCTTGTGGCAATACAATTTACAGTTGGATTTTTATATTCCAAACACTTTTCATGCCAGAAAAAACACCACCATTAGAAGAGGATAGAGAGAGAACAATCACGCGCCCATATTCAAACATCGAAGAGTGACAATGTCTCCCCTAAGGAGGAGTGCTGCCATCTCTTCTCCAGGGTGGTGATCAGCGCTAAACTCCTGTCAGGTTCCATTTGATACCCTAATGCACAACTACACATGCACTCACACACACACACACACACACACACACACACACTGGTCTGTCTCAGGGCAGAACGGCTCTCCAAAGGGGTCAACATGTTGCCACATACAACGGGGAGCAGTGTAGCTGTTGGAAGTGTTTACTTCCTCGCAATTGTCAATGTCACCCGAGCCACAACAAACCCGCTGTGGCTATTATCGTGGCAGCATGGCGAGGACGCTTTGGCCCCAGAAGGACTTTATTGTGGCTCAAACATGGCAGTCAAATGTTATTTTATATTTTCTATTATTCGCGAGAGTGAGAGGACTGTCTTCTCTCCGGTTTGGTTTGCAGATCTGAGTGGAAAAAAAACTGAGTTAGGCAAAGATGGAGTAAAAAATGGTTCAGTACCAACAAAAGCTCAGAACAAAACTGACCGGAGTTATGGATTTTCTTTTCTTCCTGGGTCCATAATTTGCAGCAATCTGTGGTGTTAGCTATGAAGAACTGTACCATTCTGGTACAAATCATTGTGTTAAAATTGTTTTGTTTTTTACTAAAGAGGAGGTTCAATTTGAAACCAAATTAAAATATCCATTTGTTTTTGTTGTTTTATGTTTTATGTTTGGTTGTTCTTCTTAAATATATATTTTATAGTATTTTTAAAAATAAAATAAAAGATTAGAGTAAGGGACTGTATAAGAATTGATTGGGTAGGGGTTTTCATAAAAGAGGGTATTTATGTATTGTTTTGTTTATGCAACAGGAGGGTAATATTACTTTTCAAAGGAACATGACCATCTTTAAATCTTTTCATTCAATATTCATATATTTTCCATTCCTTTCCTGAAATGTATGCAAAAAAATTATTTAAGAAGTCATTTAAAAATGAAGAGCCACAGGTCTATGTGAAAATTACTATTCTCTATTAAGGTTTGGTTGGGGCACATCTTCTTGAATTGCAATCCATCCCAATGCACTTAAATCATCAGTTGTAAAAAGTAATTATCAATTTTGCCCTTTTTATTTCGTGAAACATTAACAGAGGGTTCAGCCCTGCTCCTCACACGAGTCTTTTTTGTACTTCCCCTCACAATCTCTATTTTCAAAACATAAAGTATATTAAACATCTAGTGATGAGGTGACAACAGCAATATAATAACTCTATGAGTATTTAAAGTGTGATGTCTTTCTTCATGTTGCTGGAACGACACTCAAACCAAACTATGTTTATAATGTTAATTTTGACTAAGTTGACAATTTAATCCCTGAAGCTTTCAATCATGTGCATCTCTACTCTTTCGGCAGTTGTTGCAGATCTCACAAACAAGCTGTCCTTTATCATTTCCTCTGATGCAAATGTTCGCCGAGGAAAATACTTACTGTTTAGTTAAATGTCATTTTAGATATGGTGCCTGACATTCACAGCTGTCTTACAACTGGGACAAGAAGAGGTTGGGGGGGGGGGGGGGGGGAAATCTTGCTGGAAATGCCTTTCCACTCAAACGTGGCACATCTCTCCCAGGTGACTGCTTAGCACTGGCAGTAATTGAAAGCTTGCCCCTGGCACTGTGTGTGTGTGTGTGTGTGTGTGTGTGTGTGTGTGTGTGTGTGTGTGTGTGTGTGTGTGTGTGTGTGTGTGTGTGTGTGTGTGTGTGTGTGTGAGTCTGTGTATGTGTGAATGAGCATTGCAGGCTGCACACGTGTATACATGTGTGCATGCGATCATGCTTTTCTCTGTCTGATAATATGCACTTGCTAGTTTCAGCGTGCATGTACACGTGCGCCTTCGTTGGTGTTGGGGCACATACGTGTTTCCAGTGTGTCTTCATCACGAGCCGCCTCCTCCGCCACAGGTTCCCACTCATACGTCCACCCTTCCTGGCGTACGTTGTTGGGAGTTTACCCTTTTCTCCCAACAGGAAGATAAATTCATAAGAAATAAATTTTGATACCACCCTCCCTTCCCCCCACTTTTTGCTTTTTCCACAACGAGGGGCCAAATCTCTTCAGCATTTCCAGCCCTGTGAGCTAATTTGACAGCTCACGGGGGTGACGCTGATTCCCCTTCACAGAGACAGGTACCCTAGGGCTAGCCAGCTGGATCGCAGTGGACGCTTACAGATTTGGCTTTAGCTTCATGCTGGGTGTCATCTGTCTCTTTGGTCTGGCGCGGGATAATTTTTGTGTATGTGTGCATGTGTGTGTGTGTGGGTCCGCCCTGACATCATGTGCCTGAGTAGTTTGTGCCTGGCAGGCCTTGTCTGTCCAGGTTGGCCATCAAACACAGCCAGCATGGCCCTAATCTGACAAGGCACTGCTCCAAACATGCCACAACAGCCCGAGAAGTGTGCGTGCGCGCGTGTGTGTGTGTGTGTGTGTGTGTGTGTGTGTGTGTGTGTGTAACCCCAGGGCAGACCCCCTTTTTCCTACTCCTTGCCTTTCTCTTCTGTTCTGTCCCACGTCCAGTATCACCCGGCACACACACTCACACATGCACAAAGAAGGAGACGAACATCAGAAAGCATACAGAGGAGCTGAGCTGATGCTTCTCGTCCACCTCGCAGTCCCAACTCCCCCTCTGTTTCAAGTTGTAGTATGTGTGCATGTGCGTATGGGTCCATGTATTATTCCAGTGCACGTGTGTGCGTTTGCAATCGCACCACAAACAGAGAGACAAACAGTCACTTTGATTGTGGGTACTTTACAAGACACTCTGCCTCAACAGGTTTGGAGGCTCCGCAGCCTGTTGCCCTCAGTCAACTTTGACACTGCCCCTCGGAGAGCGATCCCTCCCTGTGCTGGGACGGGAAAGGACAAGGGGACAGCCCCCCATGGGAGAAGTGACAGCGCGGTTCCCGTTAATCTTCAGGACGAGCCCCGAAACGGCGGCAGGGGCCCACTACGAACACTGATTGGAGCTGACACAACAGTGGGTCTCCTCTTATTCACACACACACACACACACACACTTCCAGTCCTCCTTTAATGCCCGAGTGTCAATCCCAAGCTCAAAGGAAAAGGGGAAGTTCACCGTCATCGCAAGAAGCATCTGACACGGCTTTCTGTTTTGTAGCTGAATCTTTCCGTCCCTGAAAAGCACAGGATGATGAGTACATATGTTGAGTTTCTTGCCATGAGCCATGTACCTTTACTGTGTCTTCCCATCAGGCCTTGGGACAGAGTGACAGCGGGATAGTGTCATGCAATCCAGTGACTAGTAAAGTCCCACTGCACAAGGGCCTTAAGTGTGTTTATTTTGGCCGTTACCTTCCTGCAACACTCCTGTCTTCATTTTTTCTTCATTCTATTTTCTGCTTTCATCTCCGTCTCTACTACACAGCAACGAGGCGTCCCGCCTCCAGCAGGCAGAGGGACAAGACAGTGATGCTGTCGGGACGAACAACCTGCTCGCTGCCCAAGAACTGAGAGAGAGAGAGAGAGTGTGTGTGTGTGTGTGTGGCGTTAAATGAAAGAAGAAACTGGATTTGAAGAGAGAGAAGAGCGGAAGAGGGTATAGGTGGCTTGCTGGCCAGAAGGTCCTCTCCCGTGACCCCCCCACCCCACATCCAGCCCAGAGGCCTTGGCATCCAGTGAGCCTCTCCCCCTCCTTTCCTTTCCCTTTCCCCCCGTTCCCGTCGCCATGCAACCCCTCCACCTGTTCAGAGCCTCGGTGCAATGAGTGGAGTTCAGGGTGTTGTGAACACAAAGCAACAGCCCTGCAGCCTCCGCCTGGACCTCGGTGTCGAGACCCAGCCGGGAGAGGGAGAGAGAGAGCGAGAGAGAGAGAGAGAGAGAGCAGCAGCAAAATGCAAAATAATGATATCCACTGGGTAATATGAGCACTACCGTTATACAGGGGGCGGTGTGGTCGGGCCGGGGAGGGGAGAGGCACAGAGGCAACAGTGTCACCAGGGCGAGCTCGCGAGGCCATTGGGCATATTTAGTAAACCACACTCACAGACCTCCCACTGCACTTCTGAAGAATCATTCGTGGAAGTGCTGCAGGACATCGTCTGGATACGGGCAGCGTGTACACGGGAGGGGCCAAACACTGCTGTTTTGGTCCTGCACACTTTGTACAGATCGTATATATGGACACGTAATGAAAAGATGAGGGAGAAGTGGTGCGTCTTTCATGACGAGGAGAAATAGACACGCGGATATCGTGCACTCTGGTTTCTCACAGTAAAAATGTACTATAGAGATCGTCAGTGGACAGAATTTCAGTCCCATTAGAGTAATTTTGGATCAAATGGAAAGAGTAAAGAAGCCCAATGGCGAGATAAGATTTTATGAAACCCAAATCCATACAGTGTACGATCAAATGTGTTAATCTGTTTGTTTAAAACATTGTTGAAAATAAAAATTAACTGACGTCAAAAGGAAAAATGTATAATTTCAATCAAATCCTTCATCAAACTCTTGATTTAATTTAGATTTTGCATCACAAAAAGAAATAGTGTAAATTGAAATCTCATTTTTGTTTATTGATTGTACATCTAACCCTATATTTTTAAACCATATAACTGAACTAAATTAATTATCAATACTATGAAAGGTTTTGAACGGCTTTAAAATGAGGACATGGTGAAAAATGTAAATACGTTCTAAAATATTTACTTTTACACGGTTAAAGTAGTAGTTTAAGTTTTACAAAGCAATAAACTTTGAATGTTGGTTTTGTTTTTAGTGACGATTTTGGTGTGTGTCCCAGAAAAGCTTTGCTTCGGCGTAGGGGTGTCAAATAAAAAGCAGGATTCCCCTAAAGGACCAGTGGGACAGAAATACAGAAAGACGCGCCGTGTGCTCTCAAGCAACGAGGTCACACTTAATGATGCAGAGGCACAGATAGTTGATGACTTTTCCTTGATGCGCCAAATTCTTTACTGTTGTAGAAATCTCAACTTTTAGAGTAATGTATAATTTTATTAACATTATGATTTTAAAGAGGGAGAAAACATTATTGTTCATCACACCAGTCTTATTTACACAAATCAAATCACAACCCCAAGTATGTTAAACCATAATGTTATTGAAAGTATTCAAACTTGTACTTAATTATTAAAATGTATATTAAATTACAAATATTTAAGGTGATTAAAGTTGAAGTTTTAGAGAAATTCAGATGAAATGTTATCATTTCTTTTACTGACTCAAAACCTAAATCATAATGCTCATAGTTAATCTATTCATCTATTTTTTTAGTCTGTTTCTCAATAAAAACAGAATCATTAATTAGCCTGCTGTCTAAAGATTTACTTATTACAAAAAACTGCAGTTTTTTAATTGATTTGCAAAAATACATAAGCAATTCCTGCACTTCAAAAATCTCTTAAATATGAATACTATAAAAATAATTTCACGGTGTGATCAACAAACAATGTTTTATGTTTCTCTGCTTTGTTTTAAAAATTGAAAGAACAAGCCTTTCACTTGACTTTCCACCAACTTTTAATTTCACCCTACTTAGTGAAGAATTAACAAAACGTCAGCAGGGACCTTGCTTTCACAGAGACACTTTGCTGGTCCTGAAATGTTCTGTTGTCAGAGATCCTCCCATCTTCATGTGTTTTTATCCTTCTGCTGTCGATCAATCATGTCAATCTGATCAAAACTAACATGTAATCAAATCAAAACTAATGGTGGATGTAGTAAGTGTTTGACTAAACTTAACTGGTGCCATTTTCTCTTAACTGAGCATGACAGTCCTGAATGAATTTAATACTCGCAAACAAACCTTTGAAATATTAATTGTTTGCCCCAAACAGCGTCGCCTTCTATACTCTAACTGAATATTTGCATGTAGTTTGCTCTTGCCACAAGTGCTGTGTTCATTAATACATTTATGCCAATATATTTGCATTTCATAAAGTGTAATGAAAGCATTTGCTAATCCAGGGTTGTGCCAGAACTGGATTTAAAAAAAAAACACCAATGTGAGAGATTTGATGCCATCTTGTGGTCATCGGTGAAGAATATATCTCAATTACACATCAAGTGTTTGACTAATCTTACTAATATCGCTGCATTTTTATTTTGATTAATGTGACTGTTGTATAGTCAAAATCCGAATCTATTTACACGCTGCACTGATGTAGGTCAGCAAAAGGGGAACTATTATTTTCTACATCATTTTCTGATTCTGATATTAGCATTCTCTAAAGAAATGTGTAAAAAAGTGTATTTTGTAGTTAGGTGATATCATTAAAAATGATCAAGTAAATGTATCTCCTGTGGTATAATACTGTATCCAATAATGCCTTTAATATGCACAGGGACTTATAGATTGATTTATATACATACATTTATCACAGGAAATCTTATTGTCTCCTACAAAATCTTGAGCAGTATAGGTAAAGATTTCAGTGTCACAACAGGATGTAACACTATCATGCAGCTACAGTAATTTGCATTTTATTTATTGTATTATAAGCATCATAAGGTCACTAAATATTCAGACTCACAAACCACAACGTAGTCCCATGACTTCAACGTAACCACAAAGTTTCCAACCACTTCTAACTTTTGGTTTGTTGTTCTCAAACCTTCTGCAAAGTCTTAGAAAGTTAGCGGTAGTTTGGAAGAGCACAAGTATGAACAGAGCAAGGCTGTAAACGTGAGGCAATTTGTTTCTTCTTGTTCGCTGTGATGATGCGCAATGTGAATGCATTCATAAATGCTAATGGGGGTTTATCACTACCAAAAAAGGTGCCAAATCTATAATTAGAAATGTCACGAAGAAGCTACTAAATAGAATTTGATTCACATGCTCAGGAGGATAAACGCCAGCTACAAGGTCATTCTAATCAATGGCTCGTGATTGTTGATGACGATTATTGATGTATAACGTATTAGTAAATTTCTTTTCCGACCATGATATAAAGATCTGGTTTATAATTCAGTGTCCATAAAGAAACACGTCCCTGTATCATTGGTTAGTTGAGTGTATGAACAGGCCAGTGACGTGTGGACATCAGGTCGTGAAGCCACTTTGTTTCACCACAGAGCAACACTGACATCTGCTGTCCTCCGAGTGTCACACCATCTCGCCGTCTCTCTTTTTGTCTCTCCCCTGGAAACGTGCAGACTTTTTCATACGTGGCATGTGACTATCTCAAATCCATCGCTTTAGAAGAATGTGTTTCATGTGAACCGGCGTTTGAAAAGGTCCACTCTGAGCGCGACCCGCCTCCTTTCAGCCACTCGCTTCAGTCCGCGGCTTCGAACCCGGAAGTAGGTCACACTGTTTACATGTCGGTCAGCTGACTTTCATTTCACCTGACTGGAATTAGCAGAATGCCATCGACGTTGGCTCACATCGCAGCTGATATGTCTTATTGTGCCATTGGACGATAAGTCTACGTCAGTGACTGTTTCGCGCTGCTGTGTGTGTCTTCCGCTTTTTTTTTTTACAATTTCCTGCTAGTTAGCCTAGCATTGGGGACACTTAGCAAGTGGCTAGCAGTTAGCAGCTGGTTGAGCTAGCTGCTCAAGTTGCTCTGCAGGGAAAACAAACTTTCAAAACCAACAGGTCCGCGGAGTTTGGGGGGGGGGGGATGGACAAGATTTCTAAAGGTGAGTGAAATCCACTGCAGACAACCGTTCTCATCGATGTTCACCTTTTAGAGCTCTCGTCTCAGACTGCAACTGATCTGATAAGGTGCAGAGAGATGCACTGTGTTTAAGTTCAGCACTGGGGTTGATACAAGGATCCGTTACCTTGTCCTTAGAATAATGTCGTTCAGTTTCACGAGTGCGTATAGAGTTTAAAGGTGGATGAGATTCAAATGCTGATTTGAATTAATTCAAATACACCTTTTAGAGCATGTATGTCTGTGTAACATGTACTAAAAAAGCAATCAAACTCTCAATTCAAGTGCATGTGTGTTGGTTCTGCAGATGTGGGTGACATCCAGTCCCGCCTGCTACACCACAGACCCATCATCAGCGCAGAGATCCGCTACTTCGTGAGAGAGTTCGAGGTACCCACGAAAAGCCACAGTGGTTTCAGTGTTTTCACACCCTTGTCGGTGTGAGAGGGGGAAAAAACCGTACAAAGCAAACAAAAACGAGCAAACGTAAATGCACAATTGTCATAAGACCCACATCACAACGCCTGCTGTGGATACATGGTCGGAGAGAAAAACAACTATGGTTGTGTGTAGTTAAACACTAATCCATCCTCTTGTGCTTCTTCAGGAGAAACGCGGACACAGGGAGAGCAGACTGCTGGAGAATCTCAGTAAGATGGTGGTGGAAGCAAACGAGCAAATTCTGCCCAAAAATTTAGAGGCAATGAACCAGGGTCTGATGTCTAACCTCACCCAGCGATGTAAGTCCCCTCCCTCAGATTCACACTGGGGGTTTGACTGTGCTACAATCGTGTCATCCCATGCCTAACCCGACCCACACGATCAAACACGTGTGTTTGTTGCCATGTACATAGATGGACAATTTTGTTTATTACATTGGTCTCATTATGATTATTGTGTTGACAGCTATCTGTAATAATAGATAACAATGCATGTGAACTAACAAATGAAACATCAAATTCAACACTGTGTTTCAATAATGATTGCTCTGTACTTCTGACTTCTCATGATGGTATGATGACAGACGGGGACAGCGTAATTTTTTCTCTGTATTTCCTTGGAGCCAGAAAACCTTGCCCCTCAAAATGATGGAAGATTTTTCTTCTCTTAAAAGTTTTCCATTTCAATGTTGTGCTCGAATAACTGTTAGTTTTGATTGTGGCTGTTAATGTTTTTTGTTCACTTGTCTCCCACAGTGGAGGCTGCTAATCACATGGCAAACAGAGTCCAGCAGAGGGAGCTAGAGGCACAGCAGGTAAAACAACTCTGACCAAAGTGAGAACGGCATGGGGTGGATACAATATCACAGCCTCGTTGCAGATAATACGGGGATTTATTACGTTGCGTCTTCAACGTGTATTATGGGATGAATCATCGGCATCTTCGATGTAGTGTGTGATTGCAAGGGGGTGTGAGAGCTAACGTGGCACCAAAGGGGGAATTGAGATATCACACACTGATTGATAAATTAATCTCGTTTAAAGTCAAAATATCAAAACAACCGCCTTCAATCTTTCATTTACTTGGATTTTCCCCTAAAACAGCGTATTAAGTTCAAAACTTTCATTGTGTTCTCATTTTCTGTGTTCCCTCCAGAGCACCCAGCTGCAGATGAACATGGAGCGTTTGAAAGAAGAATGGGCGGACTTTCTGAAGGAGCAGCAGAGATTAAAGGAGGAGGTGGACGAGGAGCATGCCAGGGCTGTGGGACAACTCAGCACCCACTACAGTGAGAAGAAGATGGACCTCACCAAGTTCTCACCCCCCTAGTCAGTCGATGTTTCGGGGGGCTCAAGTCAACAAACACACTTGAACATGTGGACATTGGCACCTGTTCTGCACATTGCAAAATGAAGGTATCGGCTTTGATTGATGTTCTTGAAAAATAGCTCTCCTTTTCTTTTGCACCTGCACAAGACTCAGCATTTTCCATATCATAAATATACGTGTGTTAAACAATGTGGCAATGTTGAGCCCGTTCTGTATATAGCACATGGTACTTTCATGGCACGCGAATGCTGCAAAATGTCTCCAATAAGTGATTTTTAAAACAAGCAATCACTGAAGGCTGCGACACCTCGAGCATTTCAAGATTTTTAATGGATGCCTGCCTGTAGGGTGCTGATGATAAATTTGCGTCAGCCTCAAGCTGAAAGGAGCCACAGCTACAAGCGCTGTAGAAAGGAGCTCAAACTGAACTGCAGAACAAACCATCCCTCACCAGCTCTGCTGTGTTTAGAACATTCAACCTCTGACATTCACTTCAAGTTACTGTTTATGAAGTCACTTGCATTATAAAAGGCTCCTGCTGAAACCAGTCTGAGTGATCAGCAGCAGCTGCTTTTTGTTTGCTTTGCCACCTCGAAGCTGATTTTAATTAGTCACACATCCAATGTATTTTTTTTTTATTGCTGGTTAAATGTTTTTAAAAAAGCATAAATCATTTTCTGGTTCCAATATCCTTCTGGTCATGTATGCATGAAAGTGTTTTCAAGTTTCCAGTGGTTGTCGAGCTTTTTGCCGTGTGTTTGAAATACACATAATGACAAACGTTCCAAGAGTTCATTTATATTTTGTGTTTATGTTCATTTTAAATACCCACTTTTGAATTATTTAGTAAATAACAAAAGATTGTAATATGAAGTTCAGAAGAATTTAAATCATCTCCATGTGTCGTGACCCTTGAGCTGAGAACCCCGCAGTCGATGTTGGACTCACAACACTTAAACAAAACTGTATTTACCACGAACACTAACACTAAATCAAGTGCTGTTGTTTTTGCTCTAGACAATGGTGGGTGGTTGGACAGGTTAATGGATGGGCGGGCACACCGGGGACATTCTTAGCATGACTGAGAACAGAGTTCATCTCAGACAGCCTAATACAAAAAATATTTTTACAAAATTCCCTTCACGTCCCTTCTACACACTCTGTTGAACTGTCCAGACACCTCAACTGTCAAATGTCCCACCACCATCTAAAGGAACAGGTTACTTTGGACTTCTTCACCTCATGCAGCGAAAGTAAAACCTTTCTGTGACACTAAAATAAGAGTAAAACATATTTTTTTTTAAAAGCAACAACAGTGGAGTGAGTGAATGCACTGCTGTATACTCTATGTCCTCTTTTTCCATTTCACTAGCAGTGCTCCCCGCCCTCTTGCAAGGCCACTTTCTGGCTGTTTGTGAGTCTGGCATCAGAGGAGAACACAGTGGATCAAAGGGGGCACAGTCATGCCATCAGATGTTTAGAGGGAAAGGGCTGCCCAATCTGCCCCGTGTGCTGCCCCGGTCTACGTCTGTTTGTGTGCATGCCTTATACCTTCACCTTGGTGACTGGATGCAGATGTCCATCACGGAGACGGCCCATCGTCAGCTAACCAGGAGTGACAATACGGAAACATGGTCAGACTCTGCCAGGGAGGGGCCTTTTTCATCTGCCCCTGTTTATTTTATTCACTTTTTTTTCAAGTTCAAAATAAAGAAAGCAGTCAGAGTACACCAAACGTCACTATTTAAGTCATATGAGCATTAGCTATTCATGAGCAAAAAGTCCTAAGTGTTTGTTGGACAAAATATTACAAAGTACAGGATTCGTATCAGTTCTAATGAATTTTGACATTGCCGTGAAATATCGGATTTAGAAAATAAATACAAGTCAGAACATTTTTGGATCATTCCTCCAACTGATTCGTAAGGAAGTCCCGGTTGGTTTTTCTTAGTTGAAAGTAAGTATGAATTCCCACAGAGTAAGTGGGGAACACAAGTTCTTCCAGGATTTAACATGTCTTTGACCTGTCAGTGGAATAAAGGGAGGCTAGTCTGACGTCGAACTTTTCTTCTTGTTGCCAGACTCGCTCTTTGCTGGCTCTCGTCCACAAACCAGAAAATAATGAGTGATGAGGCAGACGCAGTGCGGGTTAGCTCCAAAGGATAGTAACCAGTTGCAATTGCCCTACAAGAAGGTTGCTGTCAATAACAACTTGCTCTGCTCCAAAACTGAACTGACGTTAAATATTCTGGGATTTAGATCAACATGCATTTGGGACCAAGGGTTTGCCAAAACAACAGCTCTCAAGGTTCCTGGGAAGTTTGGTTCTAAGACAGAGGACAGGCTGAACATCTGAGAACCTGGTGAAGTCACTGTTATTGATCAACCTTATTAGAGAGAGAATCTTGTTTATCTGGACAGATATCTGTCAAACCTTAACAGGGAATTGTCAGTGCACTCGAGCTGCTGGCACAAAGACGTTCACTGACTAGAGCATACAATCCTGTAAAACGACTCCATGTGCAGAAAAGCCCTAAAATCCCCTGTTATCATTCTCGCTCTGCTGCCTCATATCTCTGGACCGTAGTTGGCTCGTGTTTTGTCTCCTGTGTCCATCAGAGAGCGGTGCGTTCTTCCTGTTTTGCAACGAGAGCAGAGCGCTCGGGCCACGGAGATGCCGTTCCCCCGTGCCAACATAAATGGTAAAGGAAACAGCAGCACCCAGCTGGAGCCCCGTTGGGCATGCGATGGAGATAAGGGGTGAGTTGGTCAATGCAATCTGATGTTCTGTCTGAAAAAAAGGTTTCCATGTCCACTGGAACAGAATGAAACACATCACTGGGATGAAATGTGCAGATAACATGTAATGAAGACATTTACCTAAAAAAAAACAGGATCGGATTTTAGTAATTTATGCTGCACCAAGAGCCTATGAGAACAGTTAAAGCTTTGCTTGGATGACAGACTCAGGCACATGGTGAATTATGTCAGCGACCACCAGATGTAATGCAAACATATAACAGCTACGCCTAGAAATAAGGACAGTTCCTATCATCAACGTCTATGAGAGATGTTTCCTTTGACAAGCCACAAATCTGTTCTAATCCTAGTTTCCATAGGGCCTACACTGATTAATCGACTTGTATAATCCATCTAAACTATAAAATTTTGCATCAGTTATATTTTATAATGGCACAGTAAACTTTAGGTCAGCTTGGCCACCTGAGCATAGGAATGACAGGTGACGCTGATGTATCCTGCAGCTCACACATCCTTCTTCCCCAATCAGTGATCCCTCTTTGTCAAGTAGGCACTGATCAAACCAAACTGCATCAGCCTGGTAACACATTCCTCATTTGAGAGGTGTTGTGCAGAAAAAAATAATAAATAAAATGAACCACATAAGGGGTGACTTTTCTGTTATCATGTAAAAGAAAATCTCACTATATATCATATTATAACCAAGGTTATAAGAGTAAAATCAACACACTGTAGGTGGTGTAATCTATATGCACTGTACAGGTCAACTTCATAACAAAACTTCTGAATATATTGTCAGAGTTGTCAATGTATTTCAAACAACTCTGAAAATATCGCATTGGTGTTCATGATGATTCCTATTAAAACAATAATTTGGCAGCTTCGGGGTAAAAAGTACAATGTGCACTTTTTATGACTGTTAGATGGGTCAAATGCAGCTTGTGCTTTAGCGTGACGTTAATGCGCCCATTCACTTTTGTTACTCTCGTAAGAAAAAAAGTTAATTACACATGACGTCATGTGACCACTACAGTTTCTACAAGGCTGACAGCAAACTTGGCATTACCAAGCGTGTTCTCTTTGGCCTGCTCGCCATTCAGTTCAGTCGACTGCTGAGAAAAAGCAGGTCTTACAGCAACACTATTTCAGTATTTCGTTTTGGATCATTAGAACGCTAGGAGTTATTCATTCACCCTGGCTTTCCAGAGAGCTTATATGAGAATATCCAGCCTCTGCAAAGCTCAAGTCTTTCTTTTGTGCAACGTGATGGGTCCCTGTAACTCGATTACAATGCGATCCAAAATGAAAATGCCAATGAACAAAGGCACTGTGCATCTGAGTTAATAACCTGGCTTAACAACACCCCGGGGGTGTTGGGTCGGTGGTGGGGGTAAAATGCAAAATATGAATTCTTTGGCAATAGCAGACATTCACCTAGTGGATTGCTAAGTGAGGGAGAGGGAACTCTAAAAGCTGCGGTAATATATTCATATTTTTCTGAGGGAAGGTTGCATGGCATGCTTGACAGTCTCGGACCTGGCCAGCTTTAGAAAATGAGCACTAGGTGGCATATAAAATCAATCATTGGAAAGAAAAGAGTTCAAAATGAAAGGTCCCCCCTTTCAATGCCACAATGCCAGCACCCCTTTATTAGTGAACTCTGAAGTGCTCCTTGGGAAAGGCCCACACTGTAGCGTGTCAGTTTCTTGACCTCACTCAGGCCAGATTTCCCTTACCCGTTTGATAGACACTGTGTTAGCATCTTTGGTGCACTAAAGCGGCGTTTAGCTGAACTCTCTGTGATGTTTTGCGTCTGCTCAGTTTCATTAGACGGCCTTGATACAACAGCGCCGTGTTCCTGCCAGGTCCAAGAAACACAAGTTGGAGTCCAGCAACAACAAGCACTTTCCTCAGTCAATCATAGGCCAAACAATAGCCAGAGAGTACACAGAGAATGGCTTGTCATCGGCCAGTGGCCACCAGCAGCAAGAAAGCTTGTTGTTGTCTAGATTCCTGACTTTGGAGGAATGTCGGCCATCAATACCAACCACAATTGGCTCTGATTTTCACAGTTTTGTACCAGACAGGTTTTTTCCTGATGTTATTTCTTTTGATATAGTGGCTAACTTGAGCTTTATACATCCAACAGATTCAGAGCAAGGCTATATCTTTAGCTGCTAAATCATCCCCTACGTTCACTTGCTACCTTTTCTGTCTACTGTTTGATTGCTGGGCAGGTAGCATATGGTGACTTTTTAGCACCTCAGTCTCTCCAGCCTACACCTGAGCTGGTCCAGCCTGCTCCTCAGTATCCAGCTTGCAACACACCCTTCCCCGGGCCACACTGCAGCCTATTATGATGAGGAAAAACACGTGAGAACCAGTTGGTTTTAATGTTGTGACTGGTCACTGTATAAATGTAATTTTAAGGAGACAGGGTTGGGTGTCTCTGTGTGCATGTTTGGATCCAGGGAGGCTTTCCATGGAGACTTGCTCTTGGCAGATGAATTGATGGGAGTGGATTTCAATAAAGGCAACTCTCTTTCAGGGCCCGGGACAGCCCTGGGTTTTACTTTCCATTGTTTCCCACCCCTGTCTCTCAGAACCCAAGTGGGCTGCTGCGTTTGCTGCTGCTGCTTCATTTCAAACATAATGGCTTTACCTTGAGGCTGAGAGAGAGGAAGAGTGATGGGTCCCGGGCTAAATGACTCACCTACCAAATGACCATATTAAGCACTGGATGTCATGACATCTTGTTAGCACTATAGCTGCAGATACATGTACTGCTTTTTTAATTCTGGCTGAAGATTTCGGGGCCAACTGTTTAAATGGGATGTGATTTATCAGGTCCGGTATTTACATATGCTAACATTTTATTGGAATCTCTGTCTGATGGTAAAAATGATGTGTGTTTATTGCACAGACCTGAAAGTAGTTGGATTAGAGCTAAGCTGACTACTAGGTTAAGGGGAGAAGAGAAAGTAAGGGGGAAAACACGACAAAGAGAAGAAAGAAGACAGAAGACATCAGAAGATGAAGACATCAGAAATGGGAAACCGAGAAAGGAAAATCTAGGTTAATGGGCGGCAGCTAAAGCAGAAGAGGCCTGCATAAACAGAGCAAATGGTAGTAATGACAACCATAAGAAAAACTGTGAGGAAGAGAAGGAACTGAACCAAAAACATGAAAGGAGGAAGACAAAGATATAATGAGAAGAACAACAGACAAGGGATGACTGGTCCCTGGCCTGCAGATGCAGGCATTGAGCAGCAGCTCCAGGCAGGTCCTCCCAGCACCTGCTGCTGCCGTGGTGCAGCCAATTCAAACACATTATTCCAACAGACGCACCGCTTAATGGCTTCTGTGGAGAGACCTTTACCAGGTCCCTGACTGCCTTTGCAGACGCTCAGAGGTGCAGGCTACACTGACACACACATACAGAGGCTTCCTGAAACTTTGTTTATGCTCCGTGCTTACACAGGATGACACATTTAGGAGAGCACACACATAAGCACAACTTTCCTACCTGTGATTCATCAGATCATTTTATTACACACCGCACAGACTGTCAAAATCATAACCTCATTCAAAGTACCAACAGACCTCTGAAGCATGCGTACAACAAGACCTGCGTTTACGATAAAACACCTGGTTGCACATATTTTACCCCTGTCTGCTCACTTTAACACGCGACTCTGTTAAAGGGACCTGGGTTATGGTTGGACCAATATTGAGCAGAGAACAAATCATCCTTAGAAAAACAGCAAACATCTGTTTTGTTACTTGGCTACCTCTCACTGGCAATGTCAGCCTGACCTCAACGAGGCTGGGGCCTCTTTTACATTTTCCATGAGAGCCAGCTCAAGTGCCAGTAGGTGGATGACAGCATCTGTCTTTCTTTCTTTTTTTAAAAAAATAAAAACAAACCTTTACACAATGACGGGCAGCAGGTACTAGAGTGTATGTATTTTGCTCAGGAAAAGTAAAGCCTCTTTGGTTATTGGTGGTATTCATTGCTTGCCTCATATAAGCTACCTGCTCAATCTGTGGGCTTCAAGAAGGTCTCTGTTATTATCTATATCATGATATCAATATGAGTTGCATATACCATTTTCGAAAGATTCATATTTCTCTTAATTGTGAGGAAAGTAAAGTCTCAAACACACTGAATATAGCCTCAAATTCTGTTCAGTGATTGTTGATTAAAAGATCACATTTTGGCCTAATATCTATATCATGTTGAGGTTCCAAAGTCCCTAAATCAAAATGACTAAATTGAAAGCTCTACTCGGCAGAGCAGAAAGTGTTTCCAACATGGCGCCAAGTGTTGTAGCAAGAGCCTGAAGGCATGCAATTTGGAAACACTAGGGTATCCGTATGTCTGGATCACCTTTTCTCATACTCCTTGTTCTGTACTTTCCTCTCCTCTATCCATAATATTCTCAATTCCCCCCTCTCGCTGCCCCATCTCAACCCCCTCACACTCTGGCCAGCAAATCCTGATGGTTTCCCCATCAGGAAGTGGGGCTCTAACTGTGATGGCACTGGACCAAGAAGCATCTGTGAAAGGTAGCCTCCAAGTTGAGTTGGGTCCTGTCACCACCTGTGAAGTCTCACGTGTTTGAATGTGTGCTGTGCTTCCATTTGGCAGAGATAAGAGAAGAGAGTGCCAGTGATAGAAATACACAAAAAAAGATACTCTTTTCCCATTGCCAGTTAATGTCGACTTTGCCTGAGCTGCCAGCTGCCATGCAGACTGGCAATATGGATTCATCCCATCCCGTCTTCGGAGTGGTGCTCCTGTCAGTGTCAGAGCCTCTGTGTGAGATGCCTCAGTCGATAAATGTTTTGTTTTTAAAATGCAGCACACTCTCAGGAGGCCTGCAGACGTGCATGGGAGAAGTTTGCCTTCAAGGCCTTCAAAGGCTTTCTGGCGGAGAGCCTTTGCACAAGGTTAACATTGTCAAAGGGTCTATTTTAACTTGTTTCCTCAACCTAACTGAGTGGTTGTGCTGCCTAAACAAATGTGATCGAGATGGAACCAAAATGTGATTGAAGGCAAACCCTTCCCTGCAGCATGGCAGCATGGCAGCTCGCAGCTGGCGTGCTGTGTGTAGCCCATAGACTGCATAAAATAGAAGGTTTAGCCGTGATGTTTCTGGTCTAACAGCACTGTGGGGGACAGGGCGACAGGCATAGTATAGGGCTTTTGTTCTCTGAAAGATGTCACAGTGCGGGAAAGGGGTGATGTCCCTATTCACTTGTCAGTTCATCAGCCCGATTCTGTGCCTGCTTGTCACTCCTCTCCCTTTCTCGTTCCAGCTCCCACCAGAGCCCCAGTCCCAGGAACCCACCTCAAGACCAGCCATTCCAAATCTAACAAACCTTTCCCTAATCAATCCCATACTGAACAATGTAATTTTTGTTGTAACATTATTTTACTTAAACAACAGAAATTTCCACTTGCACATCTCAATATGCAACTTGTTTACAGCTGCTGCGTGGAGTTTCCAGTAGGAGGAAGCTGACGTCCTGAGTACACAGACCTTTGTGGAAACTTGTGATAATTCTAATAGTGTAGATACCTCAGGAGAACTGGCACAGCTTTAGTCATCCGGCTGAATTCAGCAGAAAGTGGTAGAACATAACACTGGGGACAGTGTAGGAGTTGCCAAGGTAATCCGAAGCCAACACAACCACCTCCTATCATTATTCCTCCCTCTCTTCCACTGTCTGTCTTCATCTCACCCTATTTTAGCCACCCAGATGAAAAGACAAGGAGCGTTCCATTTCCATCCTTTTAATGGTTTTGTCTGGGATTGTTCCAAATATGTGGGAGAGTCCTTTCTCCGTTGTCTTTTCCAAGCACAGGTGCCTGCTGAAGTGGCTCCAAAAAGCTGTCTGCAAATGACATTGGTTCTCCTCTGTTGGTCACATCCTGTGTCCCGGATATGATACTCATGGCCATGACTCGTCTCTGTATTCCTAATGGAAACAAGTCTGGCTTTGGATTGCATTACATTCAGTTGTATGAATACTGGGTAGCAGGTGTTTCATTCCAAACCTAAACAAAGCTGAGTTCCCCATATTGAAAACCTGTTGGTTGAGTTAGATCAATTGAATGGCAATGCAAATCAGTAGGTTGTTGGTCTTTAGCAGACCATGACAGTTGGCTATTGATAGTATTTGATAGTGATCCAATATGAGGAAATGCACAAAGGGAGAAGGCAGTAGAAGATTGTCTCCTTTTTCAAGTCAAGTAGTCATGGAATTAAAATGTGTTTTGAGTGATCAGATTGCAATCAGAAGAATGCTTGACTACTTGAAAGAACAGGTGTAGATGCACCACAGACGCTTTGAGGCCGGATTGTGAAAAATGTGGAAAGTTGAAGAATAGGACATGGACTAGAACAATGTCTAACTGTCATGGGCTGTTTTAAAATCCACACACACGCAAAGAACTCCTCTCTGTAACTCACTGTCTTTCACTTTCACCCCACCCACTAACTTCAGGCCACTAAGAAAATACACAGAATGCCCTCAGTTCCCCAGGGTCCATAAATCTCTCTTTTTCCTATTACACCATACTAAAGCTGGCCTGGCAAGGTGCCTATCCATCAACAATGGGTAACCAGTAGACACCCACAACTATGCGACCTCCACTTCACCAGATGAGAAAATGTAAAATATGTCAGCAGCAATTTGGTCATATTTATCACAACTTTATGACATGTTCAGATTAAATAGGGGTGTGTGGTTATTGGCTTACCATTGTAACTATAAAGCCCCTTTGTAGGCTTGTCTCTAGATACCTTTTATCATGTGGAAATCACAGGAAATAATCCCAAATACCATTTTCACCTCCAATTAACTAGGACAGCGAGTGAGAGTGAGCAGCAGCTTGAATGTGAGAACTGTAGGTCACATCTGGTGATGTGTCAGCACAGTAGATTAATGAAAGCAGGTGTAAGATCACAGTAAAAACAGTTCAGACAAAAATACCTTTGATGTGAAATGAAAAGGTTGAAGAAAGACAGCACTCAGTGTGTAATCTTGCAGAAATTGCTACTTTCGGAGGCTAGCTCTTTCCATCATAGTCTTTATACTAAGCTAAGGTACTCACATGTAAGCTTGCTTTATATTTAACACACAGACATAAGAGTGCCAGCAATCTTAACCTGTAACTCCCTGTAAAAACGTTTTGCTTCTGGGTTGTTTTTTTTCCAAAATCTCAACCTTTTCCTTTAACCCTGTGGAGTTCGTGAGAAAACTGGGACAGCAGGTTGTTTTTTACTAGTTTACTCTAATTGAGGTCACGTCCACAAGGTAGAGCATTTCATGAAATTCTTCAGAGAAAAGGTATGGTTGAGTTTTTACAGCCGCAGGTTAAAGATCATCTCTTGTCAGCCTTTGGGTCATTGTAGCATCATCTATCTCGGTGAGGGAGTCTCTTACAAGTATATTGCTTCTCGGTTGAGAGCCTGTACTCCCTGTGGCCATAATAATGTGCGTGTGTGCGTACGTGCGTGCTTGTGTGTGTGTGTTTAACGGTGGAATTTTAATGGTTGTCTTGGGAACACGCAGGACATCCCCCGACACAGACAAACACTCATCTACACAGAGCACATAAACACCTCAGTTTGTAACACATGTATGAAACTTCAGACACAGACTGTGCATGGTAGGATCATTTTCATCCACTTTTAGAATATAGACATTCAAGAAGGCCTGGTTTTCGGAAGGAGCTTTGACAGTCTGGAAAAGTGTTACCATAGTGCAGCTCTAGGCGACACCTCTGTTTCCACGCTTTAACCTCTTCAATCCCTCTGCCCACTCTTCCTGTTGTCCACATGAAAGGAAAAAGGGGGATGATTAAAGAGAAATTCTGTACATATTTGGTTTCATGAAATCATGTCTATATTAAAAGAGGAAAGGAAAAGAGAGGACTTGCCAGAGAGCTGTTAATCTAGCGAGCACGCAAGTACTTGGAACTCTGGGAACAGACACACAAACACACTTAATCGTGGGAATAGACACACAGATTATATTTACAGTCCCCATTACACAAGGCTACAGCTCCCACAAGAGGCACTATTTATCCAATGTAATAAATTGGATTGACTGCCTTTGCCTAAAAATTTTCCCCAGTTGTGATGAGGAGGTTAAGTGACTCATATTTGACCATTGGCGTAGAAAACCTACTGTCCATCTGCCATGTGAACCAGCACTAATGTGACTCCTGGGTGTTGGTGCACCGTATTTTCATAAAGCAACATGTTAACTTTGTATTCTATTAATCCTGAGTCTATTTTCATAATATTTCATCTTTTCGCGGATGTCTCAATAAATTTAAACCATTTCATATTATAAGCCAATTTGTTCTAGTAAGACATTCTGAGGTGTGAAGGAAACTTACACTGCCTGCCAAAGAGCCACAGCCAGCTCGAATTTACTGGACCATTTATTATGAACCAGTTTGGCTTTTTCTTATTCCACCAGAGATGAACACACTCCTAAAT
The DNA here is from genome assembly GCF_022379125.1 of Scophthalmus maximus. Taxonomy (NCBI): domain Eukaryota; kingdom Metazoa; phylum Chordata; class Actinopteri; order Pleuronectiformes; family Scophthalmidae; genus Scophthalmus; species Scophthalmus maximus. The sequence goes on from NC_061535.1 coordinate 6,958,198, forward strand.
GTCTCTAGAATTACATTCCAATTAATTTACTTATCTTCCCAGTATGACTTCATCGGCTTTCCTTAGTGATATTTCACATTTGATGTTTGGTTAACTTCTGAGTTTAAGCCATTGGATGAGTACAATGTGGAAGATGACTGCCGCAAACGCAAGGAAAACGACATGCCCAGCCAACCTTTACCCCCTTGATAGCCTCCCTGGCCTGTTTGCCACGGCAGCCCCCTCTCTGACGGGAGAGTCGTGGCCTACCCTGGACCTGCTTTCACTGCTGACTCTATACCTTCACGTGCACCTGGTTATGGGGCAGCATGTCTTACATTGCTGAGTTCCAAAGGGATACGAGCAGCGTGGGGGTTTTACAGGGTCACACAGTGTGCCGTTGCTGCTCTCTTATTGGATGATTACAAAGATTTGTATCAGGGTGGCTAAGTGGAGCCTCAAGGAAGTTAACCATCGGAGCTCTACGCATATACTCATAGAACTGCAGTAACCTCCAATAACTACTATTCACTTCAGACTAAACAGTTATGGCTTCTCCCCCTCATTCCCTTGCTGCCTCTTGCTCACGGTCTTATGTTAAGATAAGATACGATCAGATGTACCTTAATTGATCCCCTGTAGGAGAAATTCAAAAATTGACACAGCAGCACATAAGTGTATCAGCCCAGAGGAAAATGTTATTATAAAATAAAGTAAAACCTAAAGATTTGCCACAATGAAAAATAAATGTGACTTGATATTTCCACTGAATAAGTTCTTTTTCAAATGAAAACTAATTTAATTTAAAATGTCAAACTCAAACTGTGACTGAAGCATCTTTAGTTCTCGTGAAATATAGTTATGCATTATCTCCCCGTCTACTAAAGTTTCACCAAACAGGCTTCCATATTCCGCGAAACCCGGCACTGGTTTCTGATTGGATAGAGTTGCTACGCTGGCTTCCGCAGATCTACATAACATCCTGTCTTCACGCAACAGCTGGAACCGCCGATCGGGCGCCATGTGAGTGGCCCATCCAGACTCTACATTCCTGCAGATCGAATCTGCCAGAGGAGGCGTGCACGTGGAGAGTCGCTCTTTTTTTTCTTTTACAGTACACCAGCAGGGACACTGTTCACCGACCGGGAGAGACTCACCATGACTCCTGCACTGAATTGCACACCCTCTATGTTGGGTTTTATTTATATTTTTTCGTTGCTCTTCTCCTGTGTATTGTGCGACGCGGAGGCAGAGGAAGATGAGCACGCCAAGCACACGTACACGGTGGAGATGTTCAATGCGGCGGTGCCCACCGCGCCCCACTTTGTCATGTTTTACGCCCCATGGTAAGTGGAACAGTCACCAAGTTTTTCATTACCTGACTACGTTGATTAAATGTAATGCAATAAAAAAAAACCTGGACTCTCTTTTTAAAAAGACCCCCCGTGTGCACGGCAGCAAATGTAAACGCACGTCTTTTAAAGTTGCAGGTAACCGGTACGTTAGCTAAGCAAGCTAGTTAGCACACAAGCTAGTTGGCTACATAGTCCTTTCCTTTTTGGTCGACCCGGCGTCGTTAGCGTAGCTGCTAACTAGCATAGCCAATCAGCTCGCTAGCAGACAGCAGGATAACGGACTTGGGCACTTTACATATGTTGGGACTCGGTACTAACACTTTTGTTAGCTCTTGAAATGGAGTTGGAAAACTTTTTTTGTGACTGTCGGTCGGGTAACTGGAACAGTAAAACACACTTTGTTGCGCCAAGCTCATTCACTTTGCGGCAGTCGCAGTTTGACACCGTTCGAAGTTTTCGTTTTTTGAGGGGGGAAGCAGCGCTTACGTGGCACGCACTGATTGACCAATGTTATGTCAGTGGTTCCAAAAGTGGGGTCCACGGACCTGCACAGGTCCCCGTGGAGGCCCCTCGCCAGTGTGCAGTATAACGAGGAGCGGTGCAATTTGATCCCCACCCACCACTGTGATGTAGAACAAGAATAGGGAGATGGTGATAAAGCTGCAGAGAAAATGAGAAGATAAGATCAGATGGTCAACTCCTTCCTTGACAGTCCAATCCTGAGTACAGGTCATGGGTAACAATTGGTACATCCAGTACTAAACCTTTGTCTGATACCCAGATTGGTGCTTCTTACGCGGATCACGATGCACACAGTGCTCTACTTCCTTTAAACTAAATAGCCTACTATGGCAATAAAAAGTATTATCATTCGGTTTCAGTGGGAGTTTGACATTTTTAGACAAAGTAGCAAAAATAAAATATATATATCTATAAATATTTGTTCTTAATTATTAGTAGTTTTTGTAGAACTTGAAAGCAAAGTAAGCATGATATTTCATTTGTTTACCTTGCTCCAGGAAGGCTCATTCAGAAGCCACAATAACGGTTAGAAAAAGAAAATGACCAGAAAACCACAAGAACAACACCTGGAATGCTACAGCAGTGAAGCACAGTAGCAGATTTAGCAGATGAAATGGGCGAAGGAGACCACCTGTTAAGCCCCTGTGAGTCAATGCTCTTGGCCTCTTGTGGAGCAATTGCACCAGGGTGCTGGGACGCTGTTCTACTCGCCTGCAAGTCTGGTTATTCATTTGGATCTTTCAGAGGACAGTGGAGAAAGCACATGTTTCAGTAGTTGGCCACCATCAGCATTATGGTATTTCCAAGAATGCAATGTCTTTATTCTATAAACTAAACCAATAAACCATCATATGTCATCACATGGGCTATAATGGCTGTAATTCCTTTGAACGTGTGGTCAGTTCAGAAAGGTTGAGTGTACTAACCAGGATCACAGTTTAGTTTGGGCAAAATAAGCATTCTGCCAGACCAAAATATTCAAGATTCACTTCTGTTGTACTTTTGTAAAAGTGTATATATATATTTATACCACTATTGTGTCCAGGTGCGGCCATTGCCAGAGATTACAGCCGGCTTGGAATGAACTGGCAGACAAATACAACAACATGGATGAGCCTCAGGTGTATGTGGTGAAAGTGGACTGCGTCCAGGACACCAAGTTCTGCTCCAACGTCCACGGGGTTAGAGGCTACCCTACGTAAGTTCTACAGTCATCATCAGCTGAGGCGTCTTGTCCATCAGCTCTTTATCAATTCATTTGCATTGATATTTGGCAGAAGCTGAAAACTCTATGAAATATAATCCACTAGCTGTAACATTCAGGATAAAAACAACTCTTACATGCACATAAACAATCAAACAATCATCACTTATTGACAGAAGTGACACATTGACCTGCATTTAGTTAAATATTCTCATAGTATCTTAATGACATCCTCACTGCAATACTGCACCTGCAAACACAGCTGTCACTGGGCAATGATTCACTCAACTCGTATCACTGAAATGACCAGGTACTATAGATTGTAATGATTATTTGTAGGTTGGTAGGAAAATAGTTTGTGCGTCATTGATTTTGAATGTGTTTACTTGAATCATGAGTCTGCCACTCTACAATTCATTCAATTCTAAATGTTTTTTTGTTCTGTTTAGGCTGAAGTTGTTTAAACCAGACCAGGAGGCGGTTAAGTATCAGGGGGGCAGAGATCTGCAGTCTCTGGAGACCTGGATGCTGAAGACACTCCAGGATCAGCCTGCGGTGAATTGGGTTCATTCATTTAACGTCCCCCAAGTTTACAAAAGTGAGGTGAAAGCACGGTGGTGTTCATAGTCGCTTGGTCTTGTGTGTTCTCTAGGAACCCGAGAGTGAACAGGAGCCTCCCAAAGCCCCAGAGCCCAAACAGGGCATGTATGAGCTCACCGTTCTCAACTTTAAGACTCACGTAGCCAAAGGTAAGGATCGAGTACAAAATGTGGTCTTTAATGCTTCATTTAAATAATGTTGTAACAGTTAAACCAGGCGAATGAATTGGTTACCTAATCTCGTGTATTTACACAGCTGTATCCTGCCTCAACAGATAAACTGTGTGTTTTGTCTTCACTTTTAAACATGCATCAGTTTTCAGCCACGTTGGGTATTTTTTGTGGATTACTCGTTAGCGAATGGAAACTTCTCATTGCTTTGACTTGCACAACTGACAGTTCAACACAAATACCTAAATCACAATCAGTCAACTGTAACACCTGTCGCCTCATGTTTCTAGATTTTCAGACAATGACTTCAGAAATAAACATTACTCACAATAATTGTCTGCTTGAAATTATGGTTCTCAGGCTCTGAAATTTTATTTTGTTAAGAAAAATACATGAATCTTATTTGGAGCCGAAAAAAGGGCAGGATATGACATAGGCACTTTTGAAACAGTGTTTATATGTCCCACATTCACATCTTGGCAACAGAGCTGCAATAAACGTGTAATTGATTGCTTGTAACCTCAGTATAAGAGTATAATTCCAATGGAATTATAGCAGCTGTGTGGAGTTCTTAGTGAATCAAATTTTTATTTTGCTCCATCAGACGAAAAATATGAACTTAAAAAGTACCCAACGATACACTTCTGTGAAGCATTTTGCTTGTTTATTGTTTTCTTTCTTTTTCTTTTTGGTTTCCATTTGTTTTCAATTTTCTCGTTAGTTATCTACAATTTATTTTTCTCATTTGGCTTCTCTCCTGTTTCAGGCGCTCATTTCATTAAGTTCTTCGCCCCGTGGTGCGGCCACTGCAAAGCCATGGCCTCAACCTGGGAACAGCTGGCCACCTCATTTGAGCACTCTGATGGTGTCAACATTGGAAAGGTGGGTCCTTCAGATTGTGTACAGGTTCACAGGCTCTTGCTGGAAATACATCATAAATAATTTATCAGCTATTAAAGCAATAAAGCATCACATAATGTGACATGGGTGGAATCCAGGAAAACTTGGACAGACCATAGCACTTCTCCACTTTACATCAGTCCATCTCAGATGAGCTTGAATAACTGAGCAACTGCTGTTGCTGGCGTATTATTCAAATAAACCTATATTTACAGAAATCAATAAAGTTGACAAGATGACACATTGAATATATGTCTTTGTAATGTTGTGGGTTGCATGCTTCATTCTACTTTTGATAACACATGTATGGATTTATTGCGCAGGTTGACTGTACACAGCACTATGAGGTGTGTTCTGACAACGGTGTGCGGGGATATCCCACTCTGCTCTTCTTCAAAAACGGGCAGAAGGTATGAAGAATGTTTAACATTTGCTCTGCATGCAACTTTGGTTGCATCCTGCTGTTTACACGGCTAATATTTGAGTGAAACCGTGATAAATCGGCGTTAAAAAAGATAAATGTTTTATATTATTTGACAATGAGCAATCAACATTTTGCTTCGGCTAAAACTAATTTCAGATACTATTTTAAGGCATTTAATTTTGCTGTGTGTTGTGTTCTTGGTGAATGTGAAAATGAATCTGTAATTCCAAAGACAAAAGTATTAATTACAATGGTAGAAATCCTTCTGCTAAAAATGTTATAACAACTACTATCCTTATTATTATTGGTAGCTTCCACACAAAAATGCATGTGTGTCGTGTTTTTGTAGACAGAACAGTACAAAGGAAAAAGAGACTTGGACTCTTTCAAAGACTTTGTGGACAATCAGCTGAAGGCGGCCATCGCCGAGGAGCCAGAGCAGGAACCAAGTGACGAACAAAAGGCCAACGAGATCCCCACCGATGAGCCGGCCAAGGAGGAGGTAAGGATGGGTGGGAACAGTCCCAAGAAGAAACATCACACCACACAAGAAAGATTATTTCCATGTTATGGTAGTACGTTTCTACAGCATGTTAAAACTGGATTCCCTAAATGCCTTCTTATGTTAATTCAGCTTACGACACTCCACAGACACACTTGTGCCTTTCTGTGGCTGGGAAAACCAACAAAGGAATGAGCCTTTAGTTTGGTAAAAGTACTGTACATCAACATAATTCAGCAGCGTCTCATGTTCTATTCTCTTCCCTTCTTCTCTCCAGTCCAGCGTGTTGGTTCTGTCGGAGAACAATTTTGATGAGGCAGTGGCCAAGGGCTTCACCTTCATCAAATTCTATGCTCCATGGTAAGATCGACATTTTTACGGAACAAGTGTCTTTTAAATCATACAGATATTTTAAGCCCAGCTTCAGTCTAGCTTTGTTTGTGATTTGGTCGGATTAACTGCACACTTTGAGAAAGTCTGTTGCGTACACTTATAAAACATGAATTAGTTAAAGGACAAGATGAGTTCCTTCGTGTGTGATTCTTTAAGTGGCTGACAAGAATTTGAATCATTTGTTGAGAGATTTGTCTGTATCTTCACTTCAATCAAACCATAAAATACATTCTCCAAAGTATTTCTGTCAGTAAACATGATGTAATTGCTTTATTACCCTGCTCTGTAGGTGCGGCCACTGTAAGAACCTTGCACCAACATGGGAGGATCTTTCCAAGAAGGAGTTTCCTGGCCTCACTGATGTCAAGATAGCCAAAGTGGACTGCACTGTTGAGCGCACACTCTGCAACAAGTATTCTGTAAGTATGTCTACTGAAGCCAGTGGTTCTCTAGTAACCTCTAGCTCCCACCTAGTGCACAACACAGGGAACCATTACACAAACGGTCAGAAGCAGCTATTTTTTAGTTGTCAGTAAAAGTTTTTTATGGATATCACATGGTCTCCAATGACCTTTGAGTCACAGGTTTGCAGCAGCCATGGATTTCGTACAAAAAGAAAATAATGGCAGGTCGTAACATAAGATTTATGAATAAACTTTATTAATAAACAATTTGTTTTGTATTTTCAATGTGTTTTTTTATCTGAATGTACAAAAGATTATCCCAAATGTACACAGCAGCTTACCAGAGGTATATTGTAAGATTTATAGTTGCTGTAAGGTATTTTGTTTGTTATTAATCTAAGCTTTTTATTAAAATCCTCCTAGTTTTTTGCCACTTCTGTACCTTCTAAATACAGCTTTGGTAAACTTGAATTTTATTTTATTTTTTTAAACTGCAGCAGCACATTTGATATTTGTTGTCGTTCCAGGTACGAGGTTACCCCACGTTGATCATCTTCAGGGCAGGGGAGCAGGGTGATGAGCATCACGGTGGGCGGGACCTTGAGAGCCTGCACAGCTTCGTGATGAGGCAGGCGAGAGACGAACTGTAGAAATGCTCAAGTCAGCGCCCGCACTGCATATCTGACCAGTAGGACACCACTCTCTCGCTCTCGTACAGTAGCCAGCTACTCCTTTATCTCTCTGCACTCGGGTTCTTCTCCGAAAGGAATTAGCCGAGGGCAGACTGAAGCAGTCTGTTCTTTCTCCAGTGTTCAAGGACAGGGTGATTCAGTCGAGTGTTTGAGATGTAAATGTATTTCCCATTGCTGTTACCCAACCTCCACTCTCCTAAGAGTAAATGGAGAGTACTATTGTATTGGTTGGGTCTGCAAAAAAAAAAGTAATACTGTATGTCTGACATCCACTTTGCAAATCAGAACCAGAGTTCCTCACACAGGTAGTGTTCTTTAAAAGGGTAACGCTGTGGGACAAATGTTCCAGGTTAAAATCGATTGTTTCTGACTTAACTTCTGTAGCCTCTTTTTTTTATAAAATAAAAAATGTTATACTTGGGATCTGTTGTTAAATCGTGAGCCATTAATGTTACGGTACTGTCACTCAGAAGGTTGTAAAAGCTTGCGCCACCCAAATGTGATTTTGAGTTAAGTTGAGGGAACCTCATATCCACGCCAGTTAATGGCTCGTCTGACTTAACTCTCAGGGAAAACACGCACGCAGGCCAGAGGGAGTTGTGACGGAGGCTTCATCGTCATCAAGGGAGTCTGACATGGCACAGGGACATGAGAAAAAAAAATAAAGATCAGATTCATTTTTCATACTCATTCGAATGTAAAGATCTTAGTCATACACCCTACGTCATCTCTGACTGCTGTGATCTCAGCCACCCCTCTCTGCTCTCCCTGGCATTCAGCGTCTCAGGCCTCGACCATGTCGCTCCATATCTCTGTTACTGAACATTCATTCTCTTGTTAATTCAGAAAAAACCCATTAGATGCAGCATGGCCAAAATGTAGAACAAATGCGTGAATGTAAAACCTTTTATATGTTTTTTTAGGTGTTGTTAACCAGCAGGTGGTGCTGTAGAAGACAGTTTGGTCACTTGGACCAGGTATTGGGGTTTAAAACACTGTTCCCACGAGTTTGCGATGTCATAAGATGTCATTGGCACAGCTCTTGTTCACCTGGTCATCTTTTCTAGGAAACAGACGGTTTTGTGAAAGCTTTTGAGAGCGTGCTTCGGTGGTCAGACATTTTTATAATACTTGCGATTTTAGCTAGCATCACATCACCTCTCTTGCGATGACTGCTTGAATTTTTGAACCAGCTGCGTCTTTTGTCTATAAGATTTAGTTTTCCTTGTACCAAATGATATTTCTGGATGTCATATTTTCTGTCAGTGGCTGTGAGACCATCGTCTTCAAGAATCTCTCTAAATGGATGAGCAGGGTTTACCAGTAAAATGATGATGATAAAACTAATTAATTAAATAAATCCAAAACAATCTTTTATTTGGCTGGTTTTAATTTCCTTTGCATTGCTTGGCTATATTTTTTTAAAATCTCCTGTATACTGTCATAACCATCAACCCTCAAATCCATCTTGAACGAAGGGTTAATAAATTGAACGCACCTTCCTGTGATTAATCACGATTTCGCAAACTGCATCTACAAGGCCGAGCGCGTTCCAATGCAAATGTTCTTTGACCCAGGTTAAGTGAAGAAGCACTGCACAATGCAGGGAACCATTTATTGTCTCAACCAGGTACACAAACAGTCAGACACAGCAGTTCTTTTGTCAGTAAAAGTTTTTATGGATAACACATGGTCTTAAAAAAAAAAAAAAAAACTCCAGTGAAAGTTTTTTTCCTTGTGAGTCATGGGATGTTCACTGCCCATGGATTTTGTACAAAGAGTAAATAATGGCAAGTTGTAACATGAGATTTCATAATAAATTTGTTTTCAAAAATAAGTTTGTTTTTTCATTGTGTTTTTTGCGTCTGTCTTTGTTATTAAGGTATGTGATTTTTCTTTTTTTAATAAAAGGTGCAATAAATAAGCTAAGAATGTACAAGTATTTACAAACAAGAACAGTCTAAACATGATCACAAATGTAAACAGCAGCTTACCAGAGGTATATTTTGTAATTTATAGTTGGTTAGTCATGTAAAGGTATTTTTTGATTCTTATTGGTATTAGTTTTTCATTAAAATATGGTCTCTAAAAGACTATGTCATTCAAAGCTCACAGTAACATGTTCAATTGGAGAGAGCGAGTTCGCCACTGGACACACATCTCAGCACAATTTTACCCTCAGGGTTGAAAAAGCAAAAGGGGCTAATTTCAGAAATGCTGGCACACAAGCGGTCCTGTCGGCCGGGTTTGACTCGCTAAATGTTTTTCCACAAGTTGTCAGGGCTGGGACGTTTGTTAACTTTGCGAGTACAGCAACATGGAAATGGCCATTTGCGGTGTGCCGGAGGGATAAGGCTGTATTCTTCAGTTCTTTGGAGGAAAAAAAAAAAACCCACCAGCTTTAGCCAGAACGTGCATCGCGCGCTGAACCAGCCTGGTGAATCGCAGCTCAGCGTGAGCCCGGCAAATATTGACACGGAGTGGATATTCGGGAGCAGTGCACTACTGAAATAGTGTGCGGTCACTATGGTTCAGTCCATATTATATTTTAAGTAAGGCAAATATGGCTTGAGAAGAAAATACATCAGGTGGAAAAAGGAAGGAAATGTGAATCAACTGAGTCCAATGGATCATTCAGTCAGTATTTCATTGTTAGGCTTAACAACATTTTAGCTGAAGAGGACACGGTTTGGCAATTTGACGTCTTGACTCAAACCGTTTATAACACATTTTCCTTTATGACTTGACCAGTTTATGTCGCGGCTGGTTTTTCAGTGCTGCGATGACACTGAGTCTCCTCCCCGTGGCCGTGAGAAGGCCTAGAGAAGTTATTCATCAGCAATCAAACAAAAGTCTCTTCTGAAAACTGAGTCACTGTGTTTTTTATAGAAGAGTAAGAAAAGCAGCAGTCTGGACTGGTCCAGTTTGGCCCCCGTCCTCTCAGTGAGGGAGAGGTTGCAGTAGCCTCTTAGGGCAAGTCATACACACACACACTTCCATAAACACAATATACAAACAGACTGACCCCAACACACACATACACACACACACACGTAATCATCCATTCACTTGCAGACCCATGAAAGAAAGACTCCACTCCAAAGCCAGTAAAGCGGGTGATAGACCATTTGGTGACTCGGCACTGTAGTGAATATGTTGTTGGGGTTTTTTTTCTTTTCAATGGTACTTACATAGCTTGGTGCCTTGTTGGCAAATCATGTTGCTGGATGAAACCTTTGAGCTGTCCAGGATTATTGCATTAGAACATATAAATGATCTTTCAGGGTTGACATCCCTTGCAGGCTGGGCATTTGAAACTGGTGTCTACCGGAGTTCGACCTCACGCAGGAGTCGCTGGTGCAGTTTGCAGCCCTTCGCCAAACCCTTTGTTTTTTTTCTCCTTTCCTCGTATCGGTCCTCGGCGGCGTCAGTGGCAGCCACAGGCCCGCACCACCATGTTCTTGTATTTCTTCAGTATGACGTTGGAGTTGTCGTCGAAGTAGAGCACCGAGATGGCGTGGAGCTTGGTGGGGGCGCAGCACGGCTTCGGCACGTTCTCGGGGTTCATCAGGTGCACCTGCAAGACAGAGGAAATAGTTAAAGTTAAAAGTCTGCAGCATGGGGAGAAATCATGTGCGGTAAAAAAAAAAATGATCGCAGTCACAGGGTCTGGAAAGTGAAGCCAGTGCCTAAAACCCGTATTCTCTGGAATGACCAGCAGAGGGCGACTCCACTCGTTGCAAAAGAAGAAGTTTATGAGAAAATGACGTCTCACGCGATTTATAACGTCAGTAAACATTTTCCCGAGGAGTTTATGGTCTCAATCTCTAGTTCCAAATCTTCTCCAATACAGCATGTTGTTCATTTTGTAAATTATGGTCCCATTAAGATTTACTCTTATCTATTTTACATAGACAATGTATGGAGCATGGATACAGTGTGACCGCCCAGTGGTTGCAGGTCGCAGGTGGCCCGCCGCCCGCCGCCCGCCGCCCGCCGCCCGCCGCCCGCTCCTCCAAATATGGTTACTTCTGGTTTCAAAAAACCAAGATGGTGCTGGCTAAAATGCTAAACTTGAAGATTTGAAACTGCAGTACACAAACCAATGGGTGACGTAACAGTGGGTTGCCACTTGGGAGAAATCCTGCGGTATCAGTGGGCCGTCAAAAAAAATGGTTCTTAAATAGACCAAAACCAAACAAGACGAACATACAAATTATGTATGGTACGTATGTAATGGTCAATACCCCTGTGGGTTGTTCTTACCAGTGTCTGTACAATGGCATGGTTGGTGGCGTTCATGTGGGCGTTGAGGGGGAAGGAGCACTCCCCGTCACAGTAGTTGGCTGCGTAGCCTTCCGGAGCAATGATCCAGTCCTAGAGACACAAGACGACAAAGAACAGGCAGCACGGTCACGGTAGAGAAAAACCATCACGTCGAGTAGATACAAGAGTGAAAAACTATTTTCTATTGGTGAGGTGTAGACTGTATATCTTTTGCTTTTGGAACACTGGACAGGTCTGATTTGGTTTGCGTAATTCCACAATACTAGTTTGCTTATGTTTGCATTGTGGTAACCGATGAATAAGCTCTGCATATGAATGCAAATATTAATTTTGTCATATAGGCAGGGTAGTTACAGTATCTAACTGCAAGTGGACAATCACTGTGCCAACTTTCTTTCTTTCATGTTTTCTTTCCTTCTTTTCGATTTTCTGGACAACCTTTCATCGAATCGACTTTCAAACGAATTGTCTGTGGAATCGCTCTGAGGAGCAGTATTTCTTTCCTCCTTCTTCCCCTTGCTCTTTCTCGTCTGCCTGTCCTACTGTCTGTCCAACTCCCTTAGCGTGTGCCCCTGACTCTGTGTGTGTGTGTGTGTGTGTGTGTGTGACAGAGAGAGAGAGAGTTTCCCTCTAGATGTCAGTGCTGTGTTAACAGCTCACTATTGGCTCTCTTCTATTTCTTCCTCTGTCCGTTTTCTCATATACAAACACACACAAACCAGAGACAGAGGCTTAATTTTACTCCCTCCCATAGAGTTTACATCAACTGAGCTATCGTACTTTCACTGATTCTCTCGCCTGGTACTACACGTTTCATATCAGCCTGACAAAAAGACTTTATATTTGTATAAATCATGTACTTTTTTTGTACACAGTAGACATGAATGACTTAAAAAAAAAAGACAATATGTAATTCACAATCATCTGTTGTTGCTGTAATGTTGTTCTACATCCAGTAAGTAGCTTTGAGTAAACACAGATTATGAGATGAGAGAATGTGAGGATCACTGGTTCACCACACCTGTAGTACAGTAGGATCATCAAAATAAAAGAACGTGTTTGCTACCTGCCAGCCCAGCTCTCGGAAGCTGACGTAGAGCTCGTGTCTCCTGCACGCCGTTTTCTGATCGCTGCTGTTGTAATCTGCAACAGAAGAACAGACGTGCTCAGGTAAATTTTTAGACGCACGCACACACAGACACACACACACACACACACACACACACACACACACCTCTTGTCACCCAGCATGATAATTGCGATGCTTGATGTATGAATATGTCTCTACATGAGTGATAGGAGATTACGCAGCAAAAAAAAAAAAAAACCTTTCTTGGGCAAATTATGATGAAAAAATACGTCAAATTAAATCCTATGCAAGTGCATTCAAATGATGCATGGCGTGAGCACAAGTGGTGACGCAGTGTCCAATGTGTTTATGGGCTCTGCAGTTTCTTCATAATTATGTCTGTTCCACTCTGCAGCCGCCCAGCAGCCGGGCGGTCAGTCCACTCAGGTACAGGTTTGGTTTTTACAGTCGAGAAGGTCATTGCTGGCATCAGTCAACGCACTGTTAAGACTGTGACACCAACTTTCCACTGACGCTTCACGGGCTCTCCCTCACTTACTTTCGCTGTCTGGCCTTTATAGTTTTGAAAAGCTTTTTTTTCTCCCTTTTTCTCTTCGCAAACCCAAACCCAAAGTAAGACACTGAGAGCGGGAAAATGCAGTGTATGGCACCGACTAGGCCAGAAGACTGTTATCCAGGAGGGATTTGTCCTTTGACGACCATGAGCACCTTGAGATGTGCACACTAAGTGTCTCGGTGGCCCCGCGGGCCCACAAGTGATTTTATTGCTGTTGGTTTTTTGGTCGGCACATACTCTTAAATATAAAAAGAAAACTTTCCAGTTTGTTCGTTTTTTTTCTGTCATTTACAATAATTGACTTAACACGTTGCAAGAAAGAAAGAAAAAAATTCTCTCACATCCAAAACTGTCACATCTGCTAGCTTTTAAAAAGTGCTCATTGCATTGGCAGCCTGTTAACCACACAAACATGGTTAATTGTTTGTCACACAGGCAATAGAGAGGAGATGTTTTCATCTAAAAGAAACAGATGGGGGAAAAAAAAATTGGTATTTGTAGGGGACTGAGAGTCAACATGCAATTTTTTGGTGGAAAATTGCCATTTTGATGACCTCCACATCTCCTCCACATATGCATACGTTCCACCAAAACAAGTTCCACCCGACACTATTTCACAGGGGGCACCGTCGCTGCATCCTGGGCTTATAGTGCCACGCAAGACAATTGGGAGATTAGTTTAAAGAGATACAAAACAAGCCAGAGTGTTTTTATTCCTCCTATAGCCGAGTCACGATGCGTGCAGCCAGACCAGGTCGGACACGGCGCCATGGAGACAAGTCTGACTGTGCGAGACTGGTGGCAGGGTGAGTTCAAAGGGCCATATATAACCGTAGCGCGCAGTCAGATGTTTCCCCCCCCCGTTTCAGGTTCCTTCCTTTCCAAGAGGAAAGACATGTGCTAATGTGGAAATACCAATTTATATTTGCAAGTGTATGTACAATCAAGTGTGTGTGTGTGTGTGTGTGTGTGTCCAATTGATACACATGGACACTGGGTCACATGTTTTGCTCCTGCCTCCCTGTGGACTAACTGACCTGCGTATGAACAGATTTACTGGATGAAGACCTTCACATGTGAGGAAACAGACCCGATCCTAGACCACCTGCTGCTGAATTGCACTGATTCTTTCCCTATAATTATAACAATAAAAAGAATCATTTTTCGTGCATTGTAAGGCAACATTTTTCAGCGTGTAACGTGTTTCTATGGGAGGAAACAGGAAACATCCACGAACAGAGGAGGAGTCCCATTGAAAGAACAAGGCCGAGTGACTCGGCTGGCCTGATGTGAACTCGAGGAGATGTTTACAGAGAGGAAATAACGCTCTGAGGTAACGTCACCTACAATGTCCTCTCTTTATTTTTTCTGTATTGCAGGAATTTCAGTAAAAGTAACTTATTCAATAATTATTAGCTCCTACTTCATCATGATCTGCTCAGTTGCCATACTGTATTTTTAAAGTACACACACAGTGGCTCTTCCATGACTTCAATAACTTACGGCTGAGCCACCACTCTCTTTGTACGAATTGCACAACATATGATTACGTTGACAATCGCTAATGATGAGTCAATTCTGCTCACCGACAAAACAAAACTCTCGCCGTTTTACAGATAATCTGTGAATCACATACACCTTATCCCTGCTTTTGTGGGCTTTGCACAAGCAAGTGCAAAGCCCATACAAGGCAATCGAGGGTGGGTCGCTATACCGGAAGAACTACAAGAGTATCTTAATAGCTGCTGTACAGCACACGGTTGTAGTGATTAGCAATGAATCCCCTTTTAATCTCTTTTCTCACTGACACATAACTCATTTTCCCTGCTCCTCTGGGCCGTCTAAGCCATGAGCATTTACAGTTTGTGGGTCTCTTTAAAAGGAATAAAGCTGATATTTACTGTGCAATTTCATTGAGTGTAAAGGCCCAGATTTGTGGTGCCCATAAACCACATCTCCCCTTCCTGTCTGTAAAAATTTAATGCCACATGGTTACTGCTGAGCTCCGGTCGCCACGATGCAACCCTTCACCTCGTATTCCTCCACAGAGAGCTCAGGCGGGAAGGAACTTGAAATACTGACTCTTTCCTGACTATATGTAAATAATAATATGTACTATTCACGATGATGCTAATTAGAATTCTGTCCTAACTACACTTCTCACTTCTCTCAAGTTGTGTCTGTATCATCTACAGACAATGCTGACACAAAGTTAGTGTATATGTTTGAACAAATACATTTTCATACCTGTGTCTTAAATCATAAATCGAAGAAAAAAAAACGTTGCTACACAGTCTTGGGATGAAAGGCTCTAGGGGGCGCCGCATATGCAAAAAAGTTCTTAATTCATAATTTGAGGCACAAAATTCAGTTTGTGCATGTCAGGACTGTGCATAACTTACTATGCATAATTTATTAAAGTGAGCGTGTTTTTTTATAAAAGATAATAATAAAAAATTATAATTTCTAGACATTTTGGATTCAAGACTTCAAGAGAAGAAAATGTAACTAATTCACCTGTACGTCCTACAGAGCCGGAATATTTTAAGCACATCAAATCAATTGATGACAAAAGTTTGTTTCACTGCAAACTACGGTCAGTCCTACTGTATTTGCTATTGTACAGTATAAACAGCATCTTGTAAGTTGCCAAAATTTTGATCAAACAACATTGTATTATTTGACAAAAAACAACAGAATGCTGTGATTCTTTTTTGCCCCCAGAATTATATCACTGCCATTTCTGACATAATTCCTAAAATAGTGAACAATGCCTGAGAAGCATCAGCAGAATCTCTCATCACACCCACTTCTTACACGAATGTTAATGCCAAATATTTGTATATATCGAATAGAAGGAGAGCAGTATTGGCTCTGAGCACTGAGCTCTACTCCCATATTACAGCAGCTTACCTAACAGTGTTTAACCTGGAAATGTTTCCCTGTGAGTAGACAAACATCCGTTTGACCACGTGAAACTCAAACGCCGATTCACATTGAACTCATTGAGGTGGGACACCGGCTGCCCGTTCCCACCCTGTCTATTCAACGGCAGGGGAAACATTACTCATTACTGAACGTAAGCACTGTACAGTGTAGCTCTTCAACACTGAGACTTTTGATCTTCTGCACGGTACGAGTCTTGGGCCGATATTAACACTTCACTACACTATACCTGCCATTCATTGAAACGCCTGAAAGACTTTCACCGGCCTCTCTGTCCGGAGGAAACGTCTATACGTTTACCACGTGTCCTTTGGAAAAGACAGGAATCAGATGATGCCATTTCAGACGTTATAGCCTGGGTGTTCCAAGTGTGTGTGTGTGTGTGTGTGTGTGTGTGTGTGCGAGAGAGAGAGAGAGAGACATTTGACAGGCCACAACCTCCCTAACCACTCCACTGTAAGTCTATATTTTGCTCCGTAAATTTCTCATATCATTACTCATTTTAGAGAAAAGATTGCAGCTTTTACTGCAGAAATTACATGAGCTCCCATAGAGCCGGCGGTGGTGACAGAAAACTCAGGTTCCGTGCGCCCGGTGTTTATAATAAAATCCGGGTGCCCGTCCCGGAAGAAGGACGGAGAGAGTCCCACATGGCTATAAAGACAGGGAAGGAGAATGTCACTGTTGTCTCTCGTCCCCCTCCCACCGACCACTACTACTGAAGCTTTATCTTTCTCCCTGTCTTTCATCACAGAGGTTATTAAACCCTGCGAGGGAGCTCCACTATGTCTAATTACTCCAACAGTAAACAAAAGGAAGTCGGGCGGGGAAGGAGCGAGGAGAATGAGGAGGCGGGAGGAGCGGGAGAGACAGATGAAAAAACACAGCTGGCTGAGTGCTGTGTTATTATAATTCTTTAAGCGATATTGTTAGCGTGGTCAGTCTTCTAGCTGCGCGGCTAATGACTGGATAGGCCTAATTACAGGCCTCACGGGCAGCCTGTGCTGCGCTGGGACGTGATATTCCTTCCCGGGATGGTTGTTAACTTCCCCCACAGCCAAAGCCCAACCCGACTCCCGGTACCTCCCTTCTTTGCCCATAAAACCCCAAATTACCTTTGAAAGGTGTTGTATTGTTCTTTCGGTGGGCCTCGTGTGCACACGGGATCAAATTCTGCTGAGCAGCACACGAGGACGTGTCGGACGCCTCTTGCTGACAAAAATATTCCCGCGTTCTCCTCCTAACTCCAAATTTAAGTTTAAAATCCAAATTGAAAAAGAGACAAATGTGGCAAAACGAGACTTGGTCTGCAAATTGTCTGCTTTGAGAGGATTTCATGTTTATATAATCACACCATGATTATACAACTCATCCTGTGTTCTTTTGGGAGAATTTGCCCCCCAAATCATTTAAGGGTGAACACAACAGGCATCTCAGATATCTATGACAAAGCAAAGCTCTGCAGGCAAATTTATAAAATGATAAGAATAACTCTGCCGGTGTCAGAGAGTGGCGAGATGAGGACAAAAAGGCAACAAACTCTTTTAAAAAAAGATGCATTAAATTTAGCGCAGTGGTTCACCACACAGGTCGGGTGTGTGCAATTTAGGCAGAGGAGGAGAATTATTTTTAGAAAACACACAGTCAAGTAACAAAAAACGACTCTATGTGGAAGCTCGCCCATGAGAGTAATTCAAAACAAACAGGTTGCTGCCCTCCCGCCTTAGATCACGTGTTTGTTTAAGGGGTTTTTTTCGGAGAAGGTATCAGACTGACGTATCAGTGAAATACTCCTTTTAGCCGGAGCTGTGGTGGCCTGAACTGATGTACTGTGTAGCTCCATGCCAAACCGAAACTGGGGGACATTGTCCACATTTTGTTTTTCCCCATGAGCGTTCCACAAGACGGATTCGCTCCCCATCCCTCCTGTCCTCCTCCCCGTCTCTGGAGTGAGTGATGCGGTATTGAAACCATATGCCCTCCTGAATTCCTCACGGATCCTCCCATCGCATCCAATCCCAGCAGGCCACTGCTGGCCGCGGACACTCGGCTGTCGCGAGGGGGGCCTCCCCGCTTCCTGTGTAGGATCTAAATATTTACACTCCCCATCGTCCCGAGTGGCGAGGTGGAGGGGTCTTGATGTTTTGGGTTATGTAAAGTCCAGTCCTCCAGGATGCATATTTAACAGATTGTCCTTGTTAGAGCAGATTCCTTGGGCAGATTCACTTTGGAGAAAGTTTTCTCATCTTCCCGATACAGACCGGGACACGAAAGCCACACCACAGTCAAATTCAGTGGTAGAAGCAGGTACCTTGTGGATTTGTTTGCAGAACAACGCCTCATCCCACAACCTCTTGTGTGAACAACAGGGCAGCGTCACCTACTGGGAGAGGCATCGACGGCGCTCTTCACAAACAGAAAGTAGAGCCAACCAATCCAAGTGAAGGATTTTCAGAGAGCAGCAATGAAAACAAATCCGACTTGTCCAACAAACGCGTCCGTATGCCACACAGATGGTGGAGTCGTTAAACACAGTAGCAGAAGAAGCAGAGCAGAGGTAAATCTTTTCTCAGGTAGCCAGCCAAGATGTGTGTCAGTGCACTGAGATGTGAGCCCGCCATGACCCAGATTTGGCTCGGTTTAGGGGGGGCGCACACTTCTCAGCATCAGCTTTGGTTCTGCAGAAGTGTGGCAATACTGTGGAGTCTCGGCCCCTTGAAGGATACTTGTACATGGAACGAGTCGGGCGCTTCATTTATCACTTTCTCACTGACACGAGTCCAGAAAAAACAGGTGTCCTGAACTCTGGCTGCTGTTGGGCCAAACCATTTTTTGTTACCTGGGGTTTAGACCTTTTTTTTTGTTTTTTTTTAAAAGCAATAGCTTGTGTCTGTATGTCTACTATGGTAGGATATAAACTTTGCTGAACTCAGTTTAACTTTTCCATTTGTGGAATCGAGTTGAACAAGATTTCTGATATGAATCCATCGTAGGCTGTACAAGAATCTTCTCAGCAATTTAAGAGAAGTTCATTGACTTGATTTGGTTATGTACAATATAATGTTATGATCCTAGAATCTAGTATCCATTGGAATGATGTAAATGTTGGATGATTCTGTACCTCGTAGTTTTTATTCCATGCCTTTGTTAACAGCGCAGGACTCTGTATGCTGATTTTCTAATCATAGTATTTCATTAAAACCAGCCCAGTGTCTTTCCCTGACCGTCAACCACACCGTCAGATGCCACATGCAGAAATTATAGAAAGCAGGCTTTAAAAAAAAAGGCACCTCTGGACATAACTTAATTTGTAGAAATGTTATAAATATTTACCATATTTGCTGGGGACATTTTATTTACTGCTCCATGCGGGCGTCTGTTCTGATACATAGTCAGAGTCAAAGCTTTAAGCCATGAGGGCTTGATATGAATTCGACACTTCATCTGTCAAATTAGCGAGGGATTAGATTCAATATTACCGGCAGGCTCAGTGAATATGGGCTTTATGTACAACAATGAAGCCTTACAGGATCAACGTGGCTTTAAGAGCTATACAGACGGGCCAGAGTTTCACAGCAGGTGGTAGGTGAGTGGATTAGGGTTTGATTTAATTTGAAAAGCCTGCAGAGCTCATAACATCAGGCTTATACCTGCTCATAATCTGCTGAATAGAAAAAGAGGCAGTCTATATCTTAATGTTTTTTTTCTGTATTGACCATATCAGGGCTCTGCCATTTTTTTTATAACATTGCCTACTATTTATCTTCCTATCATACACATTCTATTTTTCATTTTATCTGACCCCGGATATTAAATCCAAGCTGTCAGGTCCAGTCAAGGTCCAGCCACTGCATCAAAGTCCCACCCACACACCTGGCTGACCGATCGCAAGTCGATCACAGCTGTCAATCAAGA
The DNA here is from genome assembly GCF_022379125.1 of Scophthalmus maximus. NCBI lineage: Eukaryota > Metazoa > Chordata > Actinopteri > Pleuronectiformes > Scophthalmidae > Scophthalmus > Scophthalmus maximus. Next base: position 6,978,137 of record NC_061535.1, read on the forward strand.
CATCCCACCACCTTTTCATGGCATCAAATGACTCATTCAAACCAAACTCATCAGGACAGTGAACACCCGGATATACTGTTCACCAGCGTGATAAGAAATACCTCCAATGACAGAAGCTATCTTTGGGGGAAATGTATTTGCTGTGTATTAAATTATGTCTTGTCTCAAAGATAAATATTTCAACCAGACTTCCATCAAACGCTTCCAATCCACTGATCTGTGGTGAGATCAGGGTCTGACTGTGGACATGGTTGCACTTTGAGAGGTTTGTCTGGTTGACGTGAGACTGACCTGGCAGGCCCAGCCCTCTGGATCCCTCCTGCGGTTGCGTGGACCGGTTGCGATTCTGCTGGCGACGTTTGCCGCCAGTGGAGCGGGTGGTGCGGATGTACACCTCGCTGACCTTGAAGAACGCCACCATGAAGGGCTGCTTCTCCAGTGCGCCGTCGCGTCCCACGAGCCCCGCCTCCCTGGAAGTGATGCTCTGTCCTGTTTGAGAGGGCGGGAGAGCACATTACAACCACACAAAGCAAGATTTACCACCACGGTCATGTTGACTTGATTACATTTTAGTTTCCAGTTATTTTATTGAGAGGAGGCAACTTTTTTAAACTTATCACAGGTAAAATGTCATACTTTCTTTCAACTGTAAATTTATGTTCATTGAATTGTGTCCATTGTGGCCTTTGAAAGAAAACCTTTTTTTATTATTATTACAAAAATAAGGATGCCATTAAATGAACCAGAATTGGCAAGGCTGATCCATTTGTGTTTGTTGTACACTGAAGACTTTGGGGTTTAATACCAAAATATGAATGTGAGACAAGAGTTCAGAATCCCAGATCATCTTAAAGTTACTTAAAATAAACAACATTTAATCATGTGGTGACATAACCCTTGCATGAAAAGCAGGACTGCATCATTGTGACCCACTGACATCCACGTCGTCAGCCTTTCACCACGGCCTCTTTCAGTTCTCGTTTCTTACGGGGGCGTTCTCCACTCAGTCTCCTCTTCGGGAGGTGAAATGCTGCTCTCTTGGTGATTGACGTGGCCGATGGGCTGGCAGACGCGGCGTTTCTGTGGACCTCCGAATGCCTCCTGCTGCAGCCATCACGAGTTGCATCATCAATAAAGATTAGCGAGCACGTTCCAGAAGCGGCCATGACACCACCTCCGCCATCCTTCACAGATGCGCTTGTATGCTTTGGCCCAGGAGGACATCCTTTCTGCAGTTTATCTTGGTCCCATCCATCCATCCAGAACTTTCAAATGTAAATTCCAGTCTGGCCTACTAAGCTTTACTCCCGATGAGTGGCTTGCATCTTGTGGTGCGGCCTCTATAATTTTGCTCTTGAACTCTTCTTCAAACGGTGGATTGTGATACCTTCACCCCTGCCCTGTGGAGGTTGGTGGTGGTGTCACTGACTGTTGATATTGGGGTTTTTCTCTCACAGGTCTCACTATGTTTCTGTCATCAACTTCTGCCGCTGTCCTTGGCCGACCTGTCCGATGTCTGTTGCTCAGTACACCAGTAGTTTCCAGATTTTTCATGACAGTCCAAATTGTTGCCATGTCCATCGTTTGTGTAATGGCTCTGAGCGATTTTCTTCCCCCCTTTCTCTGCTTCAAAATTGTTTTTCTCCCAAGGGTCTTCATGTTGTTCTATGCTTCTTAACAACTAAAATTCCATACATAACACCTGGGGCTAAAACTACGAGTAGACTTTCAAAGCTATTTAAAGTTTAAAAAAACAATTTGAGAATCACCTTAGACAACAAGAAATACCTGTAGGTCATTATAAATGGGTGGATTCTAACAAGAAAATTAAAAACAACCTTTATTTTTTAACGCATCTAGATGTGAATATCAGACAGAATTGACCTTGTCATTCCACTAGTTTTTGAAGGGACTGCTTGAAAAATTGTAACATTACGTGAAAATCTAAGAAAAGATTTCTTAGCTGGGCTAGGCCCCCAATGTTTCAAGATCCTAACAAGGCATCTGGACATACATGTACAGTATGTAATCGTAACCCCTTACCGCTGCTGGTCTCCAGGCTGACCTGCAGGCCCAGGTTGTGCGCTCGGCTCATCACCCACAGGTTGCTGGTGGCGGTGATGTCAAACTCCAGCCAGCCCTCCTCGGCCGCCCACAGTTTCCGGGACTCCAACAAGAACAGGTCGGCCTCTCTGGGAGAACACGGGAGATGATACCAAAAAAAAAAAATAAGCTTGGAATAAAAATGTCTAACTAAAAAAAACATTTCTAGCTATATAAACTTTTCTTATGAGAACACAAACTGAGTGAGGCTTTATCAAGCATATTTTGACTGCATGGATAAATGTCTGGCATCCAATAAAAGTCCTGTCTCACTGTAAACATGACAAATTTAGTATGTTGTTTTTTTTTTACAGAAGATTTAAGAAGACAGTCAATGAAACAGAGAGCGGTATATTCATTTAATTAATAACAATTTAGAGGGGGGTTTCAAACTAACCACTCGAAGTTGGCCAGTTTATCTGGTTAGCTACGGTGACCTTTAAAGCTCAAAACAGCCAAGGCAGTCAGTTAGCACGTCGGCTTCTGCTAAAGGGCCCCTGTATTTAATGAAAAAAAAGAAGAAAAAAAGAGCTAAGGACATGTAAGGAGAAGACAGAGTGTGAGTGATAAGAGGGCCTGTCCCTCTGTTGTCCCATTACAGTAGTAATAACATAGCGTCGGGTCTGTCAGACCCTCCTCCAGAGCCGACATCAAAGCCTCACAATCATCCAGGTGTTCGGAGAATTTCCCCTGCAGTGGTGCATCAGCAGCCTCTCTTTATTGGTCATTAATGACAGTGCTTCTGATGGCTTCCGCATGGGCCTCTACACACTTTTCCTCACACGCCCAAACGCACACACACGCATTCAGACACAGGTGGTGTCTGCGGCTCAGGAGGTAGAGCAGGTCCACTTATTGGAGGATCGTCGGTTCGTCCGTCGGTTCGTCCTGTCCAAGTGTCATTGGGCAAAATGCCGAACACCGAATTATCGATGATGCTTGTACAGTGTGCGAGTGTGTGAGTTAATGTGTGTGAATGGGTGACTGGCATGTAGTGTGAAGTGCCTTGGGTGGTCGATTAGACTAGAAAAGCTCCGTATCAAGAGCAGTCCAATTACCAATTACACACACATAATGTTTTTCAGACATGTGAAGAACGAGGCAGGACATTGTCCGGGTCAGACACATTCACACCAGCAGGAACATTTCCGGAACATCCAGGCCAGGGCTGTCGCCTGGGTAGAGTGGAAGAGAGCCGTGAATCGTCCCATGTTCTTGCAGGATTGGACTCACTCTGCATTTCTTGGGGAAACAGGTTGCAGAAAAATTTCTGGAAAATGTCCAGAGCAACATTTGCAGATATTTGCCTTCTCACATACAGCCCCTCTGGAACAGTTCAGGAACATGTCCGTACTTCAGTGCATGTCTGAAAGCAACTACACACACACACACACACACACACACACACACACACACACAGACAAACAAAGGACGGACCCTCAGAGAGCCGTGTGCCGAGCGAAGGGCTCCTGCGAACCTACTGTTGAAGTTCTTGACTGACTGCTTAAATGAACTGGAATAATGAGGTCAAGGGTCACAGTTGAGGGGTGGGGGGGTTGCAACAATAAATCTCCTTTATAAGTCTTTTCAGTGACTGTTGTTAAAAATGTAAGGTGGGAGCCGGCCTGGTTATTGTGTGCTTGTGTGCTTGTGTGCTTTCATCTTTTCGAGTGCTTAAAAAGCACATTTGTTAGAATGCCGAAGCAATGTGTGAGTCAGGCATCTGGAGGGAAAGGGTTGCAGAAGTTCTCCACACAAAGAAAGATTCTCACTCCTTTATTTCCTCATTCTAATTATAAAATATCCTGTTTGGCACAGCATAATGACTTGCAAAAGGATTCTGACCGGGCCTTGGTTAGTAAAAACAGCATCTGCAGCAAAAACCAAAATTTCTTTGGCATTGTAATCTCTCACACTCCCTGTCAGCTGTTGGCAGAACCACCTGAATCAAATGAGAAGACCAAAGGGTGTCGGGCTAATTAGTGCTCTATTATTACGACTCGGGGTCAAAGCAGGAGTCGGGTTTGTACAGGAACGAGGGGCACGAGAAAGCTAATAGGCTCCCCGTTGACTGGGCAATTTCAAAAGATGCAACAGGCCGAAACTGGGAAAAACAACAACAAAGACATAACAGATTTGTCCCGTATGAACCGCCAAACCTCGGCCCAAACCGTTGCTTCCAGCACGGAGGAGGATGTCGATAAGAATGTGACGCAGCATGAGCAATTTCTCTCCACCTGACAAGTGCACCGTCCAGGCTGTAATTTTCTACAGGGTTAAACAAAAAAAAAGAAGCCTGTCCTGTAATAATACAGAAATTGGAGATATATGGCCCCTTTAATCTCCAAATATCTCCAAAAATAAAAGGCTTCACCTCCAGGCTGGGGGAGCACAGACCGGCCATTGCTGGGATAAAGGAATGCAGAGTAAATATGCAGCTCTCGATGCCCATAGAAAACATTTGAAAGACAGAAGACGGAACATAGTTTTGCTAACATCTATAGCCCAGGTTCTCAAAGGACATTAAAGTGGATCAGCTTTAGCCTCGAACAACAAACCGAGAACATCTGGTGATGGAGACCCCACCTACGGTTGTTTCTTGAGGTGAGTCGGAACAAAATATTATTATTAATCAAGCATAATAGCTCTCTCTATATATATTAGCAGCTTCAAAGGAGAAAGTTGCTTTGCTCTATATCCATTGATCAACAAAGTATACTGGGCGAGCTATATATATATATTTATATACACTACATATATATTATATAACCTGTTAGTCTAAAATGAATACCAAAGATTCTCTTCATGTTAGTGTTTCTTCTCACTGGGCAGGCTTGATAAAACACAAATATCATTCAGAAATCTTAGCGGATGTTTATTTACCCCTGCAGATGTAATGTAAATGTTTGGCATGTATTAGCTCCGCTCATTCTGGGGGGCGGGAGGATTTCGAAGCTGTGCTATTTCTGTAAGAGGGTTTTTCTTTTTTGAGGCGCGGGGGGGGGGGGGGGGGGGGGGGGTCATCATAAACACAGCAAGAGCAACAAGGGTTGGGAGAATGACAGAGAGATAGGAAGAAAAAACAGTGAGGCGACTTTAAAAACTAGAGAGAGTCTTGAACTTTTTGTGTCCAGACAAAAAGTCAACTGAGCACACACTTGCTGTTTACATGAACTCCCTGATTCTTGTTGACTTGCTGATTCCCGGTACAACCGCAGTGCGACCCCCCTCTGCAAACCGACTGGGCCCACCCGAGGGTGGGCCGAGGCAGACGCATGCTGTACATGGCCGAGTGCTGTTAAAACCCACGAAACGTGATGATTTCACTCAAAACAGAAACCGTTTTAAAGGTGCAGAGTGTAGGATTAATGGGGATCCATCAGCAGGACTGTAATACAATATTCATAATGATGTTCTCATTAATGTATAATCAGCCGACACTAGGAATCGCTGTGTTTTTGTAATGAGCCCTTCATAGCTAGATGGGAGGGGAGTCCTCCTCCACACAGGCCGTCATGTTGCACTGCCACGTTTCTACAGTAGCCCATGACAGACAAACCAAACACTCGGTCCACGGGGGGGCCTTTTGACAGCCACTGTATAGGCTCTCCAACACGCTTGGAAGGGGAGGGGGTATTCAATTCTCGGTTGCAATATGACACTTCACCACAGGACGCCACTAAATCGTACACATTAATCCTTTAAACTACAAGCGTTTTAAATCACATTACTGATGTTGGAAATTTAGGTTGTGGCTGAGTCGCAGTGTAACCAAAAATGATTAAGGGAAAGATTTGTGTGCGTGTGCGCGTGTGCTACCTGTCAGGGTGCTCCTTGACCACCTGGTAGACTTTGAGTATGAAGGTGTCGTTGCGGAAGGTGCGGCTCACACACTCCTTGTAGAGACGGAACTCTGCCGCCGTGACGGCCTCGCCCTCGGGGATCTGCGAGAGGTTGAACTTGAACTCCTTGTGGTGACGCCGCTGTGGAGAGAGCTCGCTGTCGTACTCGACTGTGGGATGGAAACACACACAAACACACAGCGTCACAGGATTACCCACAACGGGAAGGAGAGGGGGAAAGAAAGGCAGGAGAAACTAGTTATTTACTCTCTCTGCATGAAGTTATATGCCGTTATGGGAGTGGATTGGAGTTGCACTTGAGCTTTATAATTGAGCTTCGTAATGCCGTTTTATTGGCTTGTCTCACATTCACGGTCCACTTTCCACAAAAAAGGATGAAAATGCATATTTACAATCGGGGATTCAGTCAAAAAATACACGGCAGTGATTGATGAGTGGATACTCTTTTCACACACTGCGCTGAGGTCGACCATGGAAGCCTTTAAAACGATCACATGATTTATACTTAAGGTCTAATAGGTTTCTTGGCTTCCTGTTTCCTTAAATAAACCCCTGTTATCATCAGTCCACAGCATAAGCCATTGATTTTTTTTCTGTGGCAGCGAACTCAGAGACGTTGTGCGACCACTTCTGACGGAGTGAAATGACAAAAACCAACAACAGTGTTCCCCTCTATGCTTCTAAGTGCAATATGCACCATAATGATAATGTGGAATTGGTTTCTGTCTCGGCCACAGGTTTTGCTCCCACGGCAGAGGGCCTGCAGTGTCGACAGACACACAGAGCAGCGAAAGGGAAATCAACAAAGTACTGAATGTAAGTCCCATACAGAAATATTCATGCAGACATGCACCGACCGATCAGCCAATAATTATCATTGAACATATATTTTTTAAATATTTATGGGTCATTCAAATTCTTTTGTATTTTGTAATCTGGAAAACTTTCCCAGATGAACATAGTGGCCAAATTTCTAACTACTCTGGTCCCGCTTGCAGCAACAAATAGGATTAGCCTGCTAAATTTGCATTCTGCTTGTCTGCTAGGCTGTCGAATCGACTTCCTGGCCTGATATCGTTTCAGTCCGCCCCTTGCAGGGGGCGTTGATGATCAAGACTTGATAAATGACAGCAGCATCTCCACTACAGATGTCCTGGCGCCTTCCTGCTACATTAACACATCACATGACTTCAAATAAGCTTGTGTCCAGCGGTTTGACACATTCAAGAAGGCAGATGTCTGAGATACTCAAAAAAGTAAAGGAGTGTTCTATGAAGCCAATATTTATTAGGTATTCATTAGGTATTTCGTTTTATTTTTGAAAATTTATTTGGATTTGGATACTTTTGCTGCCTAAACCTGAGGCGACTAGAATTTAGTTTTTTTTACGTGGGCCAGGCTTGTTAAAAAAAAACTCTAGTAATTTTATGATGTGGGGACCAGCCCAAAATGGACCAATGACACATTTTATTCCCTGAGTCATAGCCAAAGAGAAAATTGTGTTGATGTGGGAACACTGGAACCAATCAGACGCTCCCAAAAGTGCCAGCCCCACCTTGTACCCACACCTAAGAAAGGTCAAAGCTGCCCTTATCCCGGGACATTTCCAAGTTGCATAAACGCGGCTGAACCAATGTAACAAAGGAGGCCGAGAAGGCAGGGAGGGAAAGACATGACACTCCTGGCTTCATCGCACTACTGAGGAAAAAACTCTAAGAGTGTGTGTGTGCTGGGGCTCGGTCAAAACAGCTTATGATAATTGAAGGGATTTAAGCTCTCAGCCAGGTCTGCCTCTCTGTTCTTCAAACACTTTCCACTGGAGCAAAGGAAACCACCTATAGCGAAAAGAGATGTTATTCCCATCAGCATCGATGTGACTTCTATCAGAGGCGACAGTGACCATTTCATCATCTTACTCCACAAGCCGCCCACACACACACACACACACACACACACACACACACACGACACACATAGATGTCGCAGTAACTGTGTGTGTGTGTGTGTGTGATACTGGGTCTGCTCTTGCGTTGAAGGGTAGATCGATCAGCGAGGCTTCTGTGAGTCTGTGTGTGGAGGCCTGCAGCAGAGGTCATGGGACTCTAAATGACTTTACAACGCTCCCTTCAACACCCCCGAGCTCAAAGACCAACAGCTTTAAATTACATATTCCCTATATGGGAATGTACTGACTCTTTTTGGCACAATAAAGTCAGGAGGAGTTCCACATGCATCAAGTGTGTATTACATTTACTGCTTTGTATGTTGAGTGGATGGATTTCCCTTTGCTCACAACTATGAGGCTGACATGAAAGTTTTTTTCCCCCAATAGGCCCATTAGTGCAATATTATATAAATGCAGTCTTTTTTTTCTCTCTTTTTTCTTTGTGCAGCCAGGACTGTCCCTTCTACAAACACACCCACAATCTGGGAGTTGTCCAGTGTGGCCACAGTCATACAGTAACCAGTTGCAGTGAAGTAGCGAGGGTGTTAACAGCCTACAATTCAACTGGGCAACTTCTTATACTTTGCATTTCCTGGTAAAAAAAAAAATCCTCAAACAATCGCACTAGAGCAATGAAAAAGAGATTCTGGGTACGGAGAAAACATTGATTCCCCTCACATCCAAACAAAATCTCAAGGCACTCGTAAGGTCGTTTTAACAACTCACCAGCCTGTTCAAGTAAATCTCATTCATTTTTTTTTTATCTCGGACAAAAGCGTCGTTTTGTAAAATATCTAGCTCATTCTATGAAATATGATGATAGCCACAGTCTGAAAACTCTGGTATCTTACACTTTATCACTGCAGCCCACTGCGACGTGGCCTGAGAGCCACACTGTTCTGGGCTAAGAAGCATTCCATCTGCATCCTCAGCTGCCCATACCATCCCACTGGTGAAGCCTGGTGGTGGTGGTGGTGTTTTTCAGTGGCAGGGTTGAAAGAATACCGAGCGGAGTAAAGTACAGATAAATCCTCAATGAAAACCTGGTCTAGAGCGCGCACGGCCCCAGTCTGGACAGAGGATTCATTTTCCAATTGGTCAACGGAAAAGACAAGACAGTGGTGGACTCTGAATGTCCTTTAGTGGCCCAGTCAGAGGCGTGATGTGAACCCAAACCTGAAAACGGCTTGTCCCCATCCAACCCGAGAGGACAGTGAAGAAGTGGCTAGAAATTCCCAGATCCAAGTGAGCGAGGTTTGTTGCGTCACACCCAAGAGGACTCGAGGCTGTAATTTCTGCCGAAAGGTGCTTCAACTGAGCAAATACTGAGTAAAGGGTCTGAGTACTGCAGTCAATGAGTCCATTTCAAGGGAAGAGATCTGAATGCTTCGTGGATCACTGTATATTTGGATGATTTCTGGGGGGAAATTCTTTCAAAGATGGATGGGAAGTGATTACGCTACTGCAAACAGTGCGTAATGGAAAAAGTGAACGTGAGTGTTTATGTGTAATAAATGTGTGAATACTAATCTGTAGGTGTTAGTTATGATTTTGATTTGTTAAAACACTTTTTTTATTTCATAAACAGTATACACAAAACCATTAAAAATGATGCAGTAAATGTTAATTTTAACTTTCCACTTTCTCTTGTCAGTCCCTTAAATAGACAGAGAGGGATAGAGAGAGGGGGGGGGGGCAGACAAAATGAACCAGAAAAACCAAACAAAACTGGGGAATTTCTCTGATGATTCACCTAAACACTGGGTGATTCAATCTGCTATGAGAAACAGAAAGACATTAGAGAGAGGAAGAGGAAGAGAGCATGAGAGGAGAGGAGTCAACATGAAAGTGCTGATACAGGCAGGGAAAGACTGAGAGCATGAATGAAAGTTGATAGAGAGAAACAAAGACAAGAAAGAAAGCTGGAGAGAAATTCAGAGAAAGTGAGAGGCGAGGGGGAAACGGAGGAGAAAGAAAGGATAGAAGAAATGAATTGAGGAATGCTTTCTGAGGGTTTTTTTTTTATCAACGACTGATTCATAAAACTGGATAAGCTGCATGGAACGGGAATACAGTAATCCACAAGCATCATTTAAATGTCAATTTGAATAAAGTTTATATCAGTTAAAATGACAACGGAGAGGATGATAACAAGGGGGGAGAGTGAACAAGATGATAGGAGCAGATGAGGAAAAACAGAGAGCAAGATAAAGAGACCGAAGGGACGAAAATGGAGGTGGAGAGGGAAAAGACAAGTCTGCGATGCAACGCTGGTGACAGAGACAGAGCGAGGGAGATTTATACTTTCATAGGAGCTTTTCTCTTGTTTCCACCTGCACGACATCTGTCCCTGCAGCGACCCACACACAATCTTTAACATGGTCAGATAGTCCTTACATCTACAGTCTACGTGGTCATGAGTATAGACGGCATGTCCTGCTTTATTATATTGTTTCGTGAAAATATGACTGGGGGGGAGGCAGGATATGACGATAATGATGACGATAATGATGTTGCGGAAAAAGCATTTTTCATTTGTACTCGTCAACACGCCCACTTGCTAGCTGTGACTTTTCTGCAGATTATGCTGTTGAATTCTCACGTGGGCTCAAGCGGACATTTTACGGGCATTTTTGCCATTAACGGAGACGCATGCCCCTTTAAGAGGCAAAGGGAAAGGACCGAGGTGCTGAAAGAAAGACGAGCGAGTGAAACGTTGAGCCAGAAGGCTGCGTGAGCAGAGGCTGCATGAGAGCACCGACAGGAAGGCAAGACAGACCAAGAGACAAAAGTGAGTCTGACAGTGACTGACAATCCCAATCTCTGGATTAACCATCAAAAAACGCAAATGGATAAAACAATTTGTGAAGACGCAATGGCAAAACTTTGGAGGTACGACGGAAAAGCAGAAATGAGGATGGAGCAAAGTGGGACAAAAAGCTAAAAGTAGAAAGAAGGAAGGAAGGACAGAAGGAAGGAAGACAGACAAATTCAAATCTTGGATGCGAGGCAAAAAAAGCAGGAGAGGCCTGGCGGTGGTTGACTGGCTGGCTTGTATGTGGTCTGTGGTTAGCGGTCAGTGCTTTAGCTCACACTCCTGATGTCGTCCAACCAATCCCTCGGAGAGACAGCTGGCGAACGGCCGTCGAGCATCAAATCCCTCCTTCTTTCTTGCACACGCACCACGACCGCAGAGCAAAACAACCTCCTCGCCCTGCCAAAATACTTTTTCACCCCTCCATCAACACTGCGTTGTTCAAATTAACTTAAAGGAGTCATTATGGATAGATTGAAAATAACCCCAAAAATAATGCCATCAGATATCTGTCCGTTTTAAAGTGTTACTGAAGGGGCTAGATTATTGTATAAATGTATCCGATTGATAAAAAGTGTGTTACGATGGTAGACTCTCCTCTAGTATCCCATGGTGCCATGTAGATTACAGAGAACGGAGATCCTGTGTCCCAGATCACAGAATCTAAAGGGCGCTCTCATCAGTCCCGCCAGCATCGCGATCGCGACGGCTAATGCAAATTCAACGCTGTATTGAAGGAGACGTGAAACTAGAGATTGAGACCATAAACTCCTCAGGAGAATGCTTACTGACGTTATAAATCATGGGAGAAGTGGAGTCATTTTCTCATATAGAATGTCTATAACTTCCTGCAGCTCGTGATTTTCCTCTGTCATCATTCCGGAGGCACCACTCGTGTTTTACATCATTACAATTATTAGTCTTTCATTTATTTTTAGCCTTGTCATTATTAATTGCTGTTATTGCTGATTTTGTTGCTATTTTCACTACAAAAAACAGTTTGCGCTTAAATGCAACAGTAGCACAACTGTCCCTGGTACGTCTCCCCCTCTCCCTCTTTTCTCTCTCCCTAAATATTCTCCGGTGAGTTAAGATTTGCAAAGATGGTTACATAAATAGAATGCACACAAAAAATTGAATTGAAGAGAAAGTCACCGGTTTGCGTGCAACGGCAAAATCTGCACATGGCAACTACAGCATATGGTTAAAGTCCGGGAGAGCTCGTGCGGCCGTGCTGAATAAAAGCTCTAATGTTAAATGCAGGTTTGCGACAGGAGGTGAACCCTGATCCGCTGCATGAAAGTCAGACATGCTTACATACCCACCCGCCACCGTGATCTCCACAGCCCTATTTTTCCAGAAGCCACATCCTCATCAATCTCTTTACCTCCCTGCTCTATCTCATAACGCACACAGCCCAGGGTTGGCTCTGCCTCTTCCCCTCCATCCGAACAGGAAAGAGTGGATGTTGACATTTGGTTTGTGAGATGGGTTAAACGCTCGTGCTCTGGTTTACCGTCACTGCGGGCATTCTTCTTTCTTTCTTTTCCCCTTCTCAGTGTCTCCTGGAAGAAATTGGATGATTGTTGTACTACTGAAGAAAGCAGCCACTGACCCTGTTGAACTACCATGGGAACGAGACGCCAGTGTAGCTGAAAAAACAAGAGTTTGGGTTGTTCTCTGCTGTACAGCAAACATTCCTGCACCTTCTCAATGACCACTCTGTGTGAGGGTTTTATGCACAAAGCACGCCAACAATTGAATTCCTCTGACCCTCGTAAAAAAAGAAAAGAATCTCTGCTTTCTAATTAAATCTGTAATTTACTATTTCCTCTGACCCACAATGCATCACAGTGAAGGAGACGCAACGAGAGGCAGACCAAATCAAAGTGAACGAGAAGAAAGGGAAGACAGTTTCACAAACACCTCTCAATTTCATTTCTGCACACCAAGAAGCTGTCATCATTGTTTAAGTCTTTGCAGATGGCTAAACCAATAAAATAAATGTTCTGGATGTCCAAGGCATGAGAAGAATTTGTGTTTGTGTAATTACAGTCACAATCTGTCTGGTTTTTCTCTCAGACTTGATGGTTTCTGAGGAAAGGTCAGATACGTCCGTGTCTTCCATTTATTGTTAATTCCACTACAGTCCCATCTAATTAAGGGTTTGGCCTGACAGACCGACTTGCTTTGGAAACTCTTGCAGTTGATACAATTATATTCATTCTCCGACTGTCACAAATCTTCATTATGTATCATCAACAGTCTTTTGTAAAAGGCTCGAGCCAGATTCTATGTACAGATACGAGTACAGCTGTTGAGTTTTGCAAAGCAGATGGACACTGGTATTCACACACACACACACACACACACACACACACACACACACACACACACGCGTACACACAGTGGTGTCCGCTGCCTGATGTGTTGCCACCATGCTCTGCTGCAACCAGGGGCTGTTCCCGTCTTCTGTGTAGTGATTCGGTTCTTTGTAGTAAGGCAGCTGGCAGAGCCGCTCCTGGGGTCGAGGTACAGACGAAGGGGCTTGTAGTCTACTGGGAGTCAACATTAGCAACGTGTGTGTGTGTGTGTGTGTGTGTGTGTCTTTGGAGACTCATCCAGTGCTCTGATCTCCTCCTCTGACCCAGCATCAAAGCCGACACACTGAGCACCACAGGACCAGCCAAGGGCCACTGGCAAGAGTGACACTTTATGTCCGATGCATGTAAGCACTTACGCACACACACACAAACACACACACACACACACACACACACACACACACACACACACACACACACACACACACACACACACACACACACACACACACACACACACACACACACACACACACACACACACACACAGCTCTTCTACACATGTGTGGACTCTTCACACACACGCTGACATATGCACAAGTACAGATGTAAGAGTGAAAGCGAAGTATTAAACGACGCACTTGCATTACAGGATCTCCCACACGTCACATTTCCACACGCACTTTGTGATGCAAACACACTGTGAGACCTCAGTGATGTGAGCATCAGTTCACAGCGAGGTGCCGCGGCAGTGAGACCCATAAGCAAACAGAAGAACAGAAGCCCACCCGCTCCACTACGTGTGAATCCAACAGAAACCAGTAAAGCCGGGAAAATAACCAAAGACCTGTGTTTGAAAAGAGAACAGTATTTACGTTACAGAGACGATCTACGACAATTTCAGATAATAATCAAATGTCTGTTTGCGAAAAAGACAGTGACTTAATGTGCAGACGCTTCATGGAATTTTTTAACTGTACAGTTCAAAACAGAAGGTTGAGGTGTATCTCTCCTCTGGTGCACGCGGAGGGAGAGGTTTAATGTTTCCAACAGGTTTGTTTGGATGGAAATAAGAAGAGCTTGGTAGTGAGCATGAAGAGCCACATAGTAACAATAAAAACATCATCAGCCTCATCAGATCACATCACCTCTAGCAGAGATGTCGCATTACTTGTGCGGAAATTCATGACTTACATCAATCCAGTTTAAAATAAGTACTCATAGATGTGTTATGAAGTCATAAATCATAGTCGCATTTAAGTTTGTAATTTGAATGTGCTGAGACCTGTACAAAACTGAAACTGTACAATATATTGCCAAATTGTATTGTATATAATTGTAAATTATATTGAATAATATGTTGAGAGTTACAGATATACCAAATTGCATCGCTGACCTTAAAACTCTCATCACTGCAGAATGACCATTTGCCTACAATGCACTGGAAGTTTTACAATCAGTATTCAAATCAATTTAAAATGAATATAATAATTAGTGGTGTCAGACTAAGGGACTGCTCCAGCACTGATTCAGAACCACCAGAACCGCAGGGCTTCCTCAGAGGCCACAGTTCAGGCTGTATTTTCTCCTCTAGCACACAGACACACATTAATCAATGGCCTGGATATCCAGCCTGCTCTTCTTCCGTTACCTCCCACAGGTTACGATACATAATGATCTCACTGGACAAGCATCCCAAGGACCAAAGGCCCCATTTGAACCATATAATCACTTTTTTTTTCTTCTACTACAGCTGTCATCCTCCATATAATGCTTGAAAACCCATTTGGCCTTTTTTTTTCTGAATACCCTTCCAAAACCATGACCCATAATGTCAGACGCACTGTCCCAGACACACGCACATACTCACACACATCCAAAGAGGTACAGGGTATTCGGCTTTTGTTTCCACCACCCTGAGCTCTATCACCACCGAGCTGCATTCCATACAAGATGATAAAATGAGGTCTGGATACACATCTATCTTTTGTCATTCCGAGATTTTCAGCAATGTGCGTGGGTTCCTATGTGTGTGTGCATTTCTAACCTTGAGCACAGGCGGATAATTTGCCGTAATTGCACCAGTGCTGGGGCTTTGCTAACAGATAGATAACCAGGGAATGGCTCTTGTACTGTGCAGTATCAGTATTTGCCATCGACGAACTGACAGCTGAGTGGTAGCAGTCATCAGCTCGCTGTTGAGTCTGCAGTTGGCCGCCAGGTAGTTGGATATGTCATACCTGTGTGTCAAGAGGAGATTTTATTCTATGTCTCAAAGCAAGGCTCTGTTTTTTTTTCGGGTTTTTTTCGGGATTATGATGTGGACCAACTAGCTAAGCTCCAGGGGACATTTAAACATCAAGGGTATGTGAATGTTATTGTTATTGTTATTCCCCTTTTCTCTGCTTGTTGTTTTCCACTATGTCACATAAAGTATGGAAACATTACATATTATATGATTAGGGAAGGTAACGTGGAGTATGAGTTAAGGATCTGAGTTAAAGTTCAGGGGACCATTGTATTAGTATTTCACAAGAGAGTGACGACTGAGTGCTTCCTAATCGTTGGGTAGCAAATAATTTTTAGCTTTTGTCCGCTCATGATGCTCATTTAGTTCCTTCTTCGACGTGCTGTTCCCTTTGGGGGCAGGTTTGGCAGAAAAACTGCAAGCCGTTTCATTTAGACGTGAACAACAAAATAAACACAACCAAACACTGGAGTCATAAACCAAACCAGTGACACCAAACACTTGCTCTGTAACGTATGTGACTAACATCAACGATCCTAAACCGAGAATCATTAATCTTACAATACACACTGCACATTGTTAAGAGGTGGTCAGATTGTCGGGGTTTTGCTGTCCAGCGGTTGCCATGTGGCACAGGGGGAAAAACTTTTGGACGGCCTGCAGATGTCGAGGTCTTTGACTCTCTGGTAACAAAGTAGAATATTTAAACTGTTGCTCAATGAAATCATCCAAATGTAGCAGATGTTGGGGGATGTTGGGCTGTTGATGAATGAGTTTACCAAGGTTGTCAGGAACATTAATTGTCATCACGGCGAACAAGAAAAACCAAGCTTAACACTAGCTCCGTTTATACTTGCACTCTTCAACAAACTAACTTTCTAAGAGGAAAGACTTTTGCAGGAAGCAAATTACAAGTCAGAAGCAGTTGCGAACTTACTGGGGGTGACGTTGGCGTCACATGACCGCGGTGTAGTTCATTTGTCGCATTACATTAGCTTTATACCTCTTGTGACAGCATTTAGTCTTCTAAAATCAAAAAAAAAAGTGCTGTTAATTTGGGAAGATGTTGCGGGAACCAGGGTGATGCTAACCTCCGGCCTGGCCTTCAGAAACACATCCCCGCGGCAGGCTTTAGCAGTCTGTGGTTAATGTCTGCGTTTGGGCAGCAGGTGTGCATGTGAGTGTGTGTATACGTGTTAGTCTGGGATCGGCTGGTCTGGTCCCAGATTGAGAGGAGGAAGCCAGTGTCAGGGCCAGGAGATGGATCTCTCCTGAGGGATCCGATAAATAAGGAAAAAATATCTTTGAAAAAGGGGAAACGCAGCTGTGGCCAAAGAAGAAGTCAAAATATTGGTGGCTTTGCATTCCACAGCCGCAAGGTAGGCCAGCTCCCTCTGCACGGCTGTTTGAGACTCTAGTTTCCCTCTCTCTCGCAATTCACATCTTCCTTCTCTGCATCTCTGCGCATCTTTTATTTCCTCCCTATCACCACCTCGCTGTCAGCCTTCCTTACCCCCCTCACTCATTCTCATAAGTAGACAGTTGAGCCTCAGCGGGATTCCCTTTGGAAAGTCTATGGTGACCACAATGCATTTCACCGGCTTTGAGCTGGAGCATATGATCCAGTCTAGCCCGGCTTCAATCTTCCCCCTGGGCTGAAATATATGTTAGACCTACTGCTAGTTTTACACACACAGGCACAGCTCCAAAAATAGCGGCGGTAACCAGATCCAGGCATATTTGAAAACAGGTGGGCCTTGAGGAAAATCCAAAGAAAAATAATCAATGTTCTTAATAATACATCTGTCCACGAAGGCAACACAATATTGGTGGGAGGAAAGTGTGGAGAAATTTGGCTTTTCTTCATGTTGTGTTTTGGCTGAAGACAAGAAGCACTCTTCCAAATGATGCTTTTTTCAGTTCCCAAAACAATGTTTCCTAAACCAGACACACAGCCTGGTAGGTTGACCGCCAGCCTCAGGCAATGGGCAACAAACGCTGGTAGCAGGTTCACCAGAAAAAGCAGGAACATACAGAGGAAGCTGATACACTAGGGAAACTGGGGCTGGAGTCAGTCAGGAGGGCAATTCAGAGGCAGGGACAAAGAGAGGGCAACTCAGAAACAGACGAGACCTCAGCGGAGACCCCCGACTCGTGAGTAGACGAGCCGTCGGCCAATTCACCAGAACCGTACTTCCTTCTAGGGCTCCAACTCCTGGAGGCCTAGGAGTCCCAAGGAGAGCGGACTGCTCAAGGTCTTCAATACAGCGTTATGTTCGGATTCCACATCCTGATTCCTGAAATGCAATTGTGTGGTTTTGTGAGATAAGATATTCTGGAACACTGTCTGGCCAATTGGTCATTTTTGGACTTTGGCACTAAAGCAGCAGATAACAAGGAAAAGTTATCAAAGAGGAACACTGTTCTCATTGATCTCACAACCCTGATTTAATAAATTCTGTATCATTCTGTTCACTAGATTAATGTCAGAGTTACATTCCTCTCAGAGTGTACACAATACCAGCTGGGCTTAGACAGCAGCTAATCTCAGATAGTTTATACAGCACGCAGCACAGTGTGTGTATAAGAACAGCTCTGAGCACACCAACCGCCATGCAATATTCATAACAAAGACACACTGAAAAATAGGGGGCTTCCTGTCGGAAATGGATTCATACTGGACTTTTAAACACTAACACAGTCAGATAAGGTATCCAGGAGACCGGCTGCGTGGAGGTGTGGAAAGTGTCTGTACAGGAGGAAGGAGTGGGCAGAGTTTCCCCTGCACATCCTTCGTGATAAGATCCTTTTATCCAGAACACCTCACGTCACTGGGAGTGGATACATTTTTGTTTTGGGTGGTCTCATTGGCAGTCAAACTCTCAAACTTCTGTTCATATTAGTGCAATGTTGTACCCACTGAGATATGAGTCTTGCCCTTTAGTCTCAGTGCTCAGTGCTCTCTCCTCCTTGTACTTTATTTCAGCACCCTATTTTTCTTTCTCCAACAATGCGTCTGCGGCCCCATCTATATATTATTATCCAAATTATGATCTTTTAAATTAGGAAGAACGGGAGGACATGTGAAAGGAGATGAAACTACATTCGATTGCTAAATTATTGAATATGTTTTATGACTGTAAAGTAGGATACAAATCAGTCTCTAATAGAAAAACACAGCGTGTACAGTACATACATGTGCCTGCTTCTCTTCCTCCTTCTCCTCGTGTTA
Source organism: Scophthalmus maximus (assembly GCF_022379125.1). Lineage (NCBI taxonomy): Eukaryota > Metazoa > Chordata > Actinopteri > Pleuronectiformes > Scophthalmidae > Scophthalmus > Scophthalmus maximus. Next base: position 6,996,667 of record NC_061535.1, read on the forward strand.
CTTTTCCCATCTCTCCTTCTCCCTGCCTGCCTCCGTCCCTCCCGTCTCTGACTGTTTTCCTCTGAGTATCATGTTTGGAAAGTCAGCCTGAGGGTCAGCCTAGGGCTTGTAAATTTGTCAGCGGCAGCGCGGCTGAAAGGGAGGCTACTTGCTCCGCAGGGTCAGGCGCATCAGTGCTCACACAGGGCCTTTTTTTCTCACTGTGGACCTCACTGGTTGTTTCAGGCACGTCCTCTTTGGTGAGACGACCGGCCTGGGACCATTTGAGGGGCCGAGGGTTGCAGCTCTCTCTGTGACATCCAGATGGAGACTTCTTGTATACCGAGGTGGGAGTCCTTGCTCTCGGACAAGTATATTTCGAACATGCGCCAAATATCAGTGCAGACACGCAGCAGCCAAGTCTCCTGTCTGTATTTGTGAAATTGTAAAGACTGCATGAGTGAGTGACCACATTCATTTCCCGACCCTTGACCCTGACCTGAAAGGAAAACTCCACCCTAACAAACTTGTCATTATTAAATAAACAGCAATTTACTGACAGTGGATGGGAGACTGAGATTATGAACTAAGGCTGTGTCCGCATTGCTACGTTTTAGTTATAAAAAGCATCACTGCCGCTACGTCCGTGCCTGCTTTGGCACGATGGACATTCGAACCAGAAGCACACGCGAAAACCTGATTCTCTCCAGCTTCCTCCAAACACTGATAACTCAGAGACACTGATAAAGGACTTGATGAAAATGTAACTCAGCCTCCCACATCACACCACAAACCATATCTCTCTACACCATGTTCACAACCATGGGTCCAGTGCTAACAAATCACCCGACCCATCATCTCCAAAGTGGAACATTTCAAACACAGGGAACTCAGAGGCACTAAATATGGACTTGTTTGCTTTTACCTCCTTCTGTCCTGAATAGGTCCACTTAATCTTGGACAGGCAAAAGGAGCAAGCTGTTGCAAGGGAGGCAGGACTGTAGTGGGAGGACTGGGGTGTCGGGTGTGACTGTGTGGCAAAACCCCTGTATATGATTATTATATCCGCCACACAGAAAACAAAATCTGAACGATAAGCAGAATTTAAAAAGGCATTAATATTGATAAAATTCTATCAATACATATCCCGATTGTCTACTCTCATTAACGTACCCACAAAACAAACCAGCACATGGACAAAAATATACACAACTCAAAGCCAGTGCATATCAGGACATATTTTACCAATAACCCTTATTCACGGCTCAAGGCGGAACATGTCATAGTCAGTTTGATGGATCAAGATTTCTGCTGAGTGACGGTCATGGTGGGGTCAGAATTTGGCATCAACAGCATGAATCCACGGTCCCTCAAGCATCCTCTGGTTGTGCCTTTTTCCTTTTTTCCTTTCTTCCTCCGCTCACTCTCTTCTTCTTTTTATCTACTGGAGATAAATCCCAGCAGGCTTCCCAGTGGCATCACAAAAGAATGTGACGGCAGGAATGTTTGACGTGACATTTACGCCTTTTCCTGTCAGCCACGGTCATCTCCATTACCAGAGCGAGCCCCTGCGACAGAGCAGTGACTGAGTCATTACGATAATGAATGGAGTTCACTGGGCACACAAGGACATGCCGAGTCCGAGTTCAGCGGTTCATGGGTTCACAACCTCTTTTAACACCAGGGCAGGCCGTAAATTCCACAGAGCAGTGTTTACAAAAAGGTTTGCCTCCTGTACTGCGCAGCCTGACATTCGATGTATCATCGTGAAAACCTCTCAGGAGGCTGCAGTCTTTGACCAAACTCGCTGTTACCAGTGTAACCATGTTCAAATCAAGCAGGGCTCTAGTCATGAGGACTGTAACTCTAAGGTGCTGAATTAAATTGCGTAATAAAATATGACTGTTCGGATTTGAAAATGTAGAGTGAATTGCAAACCTACGAATCATTCCCACTGCCTTCTGGATACAGAAGAGGAGATGTGATTTACAGCTGTTTCACATTAACATAACTTCTTCATGTTGATTCATTGTGAATTAACGCCAACTAAAACATCCACATGCCCGTACTGCCTTAGTGTGTGTGTGTGCGTGTGTGTGTGTGTGTGTGTGTGTGTGTGCACCTCTGTTCCCTTCTTAAATATAACCTTCTTCCTATCGCCCGAAACTTGGTGGCGGCGGTGGTTCAGGATACCGAACCCAGAGTGCCCCTGATGCCTGTGCCATCAGTAAGCGTGAGTGTGTGAATGGGTGAATGTGGCGTGTGGTGTAAAGTGTGTTGAGACTATAAACACTGGGATTTAAGTGCAAATTGGTGTATTTACCAATTAAATAAATTACTGAAGTTGCTAGCACTAATGAATGAAGTTGGTTCCACTTAAAGTTAACAAGTTCAGACGATTGTAAACTTAAATTTGAACAAACAATTCATTTGTGTGTTACCAATTAAAGGATTTTTTTTAAGTTCATTAGCACATTTTCCTTTTGACACCTGACAGAAACACAAAATCACATATTAAAAAGCGAGAAACACAACCAGCTTCACACGTTAACGAATACTGTCTCTGTCTCCTCTGTGTGGCCTCCTCAAAGACGCTCAACACAAGACAGAGGCCGACAGAGCACAAAGACACACACTCAGAACTTCAGTCTCGTAATTGAAAAGGCAAGAATACAACTGCAAGTTTGCATATGTCTTTCTAATCACTACAACAAGAATACAGTGACATGGCCTGACCACCTACGATGATATAATAACATTTAAGCAGCAACTTGAGCATGAACTGATATTTTGTGCCACTCCTTTTTTTATTTCTGTCTTATTTTCTCTCGGGGGGATGGAAAAGCTTTTAAACTGCATTTGGGGCACCAGACTTTACAGGGAAAATCATACAATAATCAGCATGTTTGTAACTGGGCCTTTGGCCTCATGAGCTGTGTACATGAACTCCTGAAGGAGATCAACACACCAGCCTCACATCAGCTGCTTCTTGTTGCACATACTGAAGCATGTGGTCAACGGCTCCGAGGTTTTTGTCAGGCTGATGTTGGAAATTGAGTAAATGCAGCGAAATGACAGAGCAATAATCTGTGGCGTGGCAAAACAGACAAAGAAAGCGCAAAGACAGAAAGAGGAGAAGAAAGAAACAGATGTATGAGAGAGAGAGAGAGAGTGAATCTCTGCCCCACAGCAGAGCCAACAGAGCGTGTCCCCCCCATGTCTGTACCCAGAGGTGATAAATGGGAGTATAGCCGATCCTAATCAGATGTTCCGCCAGGGTTATCATCCACTGCCCATCACCTCCCCTATCGCCCTATCGCCACACTCATCCATCCTAAGCCACTATCATTCCCAACTGGAATGAAGACAGTGGGTTGGAGAACGAATGAAGGCAGAGAGAGGGAGTGAGAGAGAGAGATAAAAAAAACAAAAACACGTCAAGAAAATGTAATCGCTGTACTTCGCCCCAATCGGAGTTGCCATCTCGTCAAGTCAGACAGTTATGGCGTGAGAGGCTGAGATATGATCGGAGTGGATGGGCTGGTGGGCAGAGGAATGATATCATGTGCGCGTAGTGCGGCGTTAGAGCAGGGTGTGGGACGGAGGTATCTGACGTGTAAATGGAATAATCTCACCTAAGGGTCGGACAAGTGTGCGTACCAATCTATATACGCCCACATTGAAATGTTTGTTGCGTCAACTGCGCGATTTATTGAGAGCACAGTTCAGCTCGAGGGGCCTGCACACACACTCCCGCACATCGCGAGGCCTGCAGCAAGAACTCAGCTGGACAATAGAGACGTCCTGCAACACCTCGTCTTTTATGACTGACATACAGCCGGACTGGAAAAGACATAATCTTGTTAACCAGATATGTTTTCCCCATCAGCCCTGTTTGTTTCTTGAGGCAGCTGCATGTTTTGCCAGGGAGCTTGACAACCAATACAATCCAAACATGAGAAAAAGGAAGCACTTTAAAACACTGTAACTCAATAAGCAGCATTATTTGTATATCTTGGGCCATTGTCGAACACCGTTGCGAGTTCGAGTGAACTTTGTAGCGGCGGTGAATGATCCGATCCCGTAAACAGCTGAAAACAGACGCAGGCGTTTGTAGTTTGTTAACGTTTCTTTTCTCACCATTGCAAGTTTCCAAGTTTCTGTCTTGGGAAAAAAAGATCCTTTATGCAGCTTCAGCATATCTAGAATTCCTCGCTTAACTCCTGGTCAATGCTGTTTACGGTACACTTGAAGCTGAGGTGTAGTGACGGGTGGTCCTTCTGTTCTGGTCTCTGAGGCTTTACAGGAAATATTTCAAGATGGATTTTGTGATTTTTTTTTTCTTCTTTTCCCTAAATTGATGCAGGAACTCCCTTCTCCCTTAAACAATTGACTCTTTTATTGAGTACAACTAATTATTTGATCATACTAGGGCTTTGGGACGTGTTTCCCTGGAAAGGCAGGGGCTTATCTGGGGCTTAGGCGCTGAGAAATGCAACCAGGCATCATAAGACAAGGGAAAACACATTTAAAGGGCACTTCGATTCAGAATGAGCCCAGGGCTGTCTGAACCCAGCTAATCTCCGGAAAACCCACTTCTTAAAGCTTTCTGGCTTGTTTGCCTTTTAAGTGTGGGAGGTATGGTCAGTAGTGACTTGACTGTTGAGAAGAGAGGGCTCGTGACAGCTCAGCCGTAGCCACGCAAACGGTTGTGCAGAGACGGAAGGGAAAATGGAAAATGAGGTACACAACAACATAAGATAATTTTATAATATCTGAGCGCGAGTGGGAATGTGTGACTCAACTTTCCAGACACTGGAACGACCTTAAAATTTGCCTGATATGACGAATGTTCACAGCTATCTGACGCCAAACGTTCCAGGTGTAAATGCAAACCAAGGGGCTTTTTTAACAAGGTCAAATATCCTCCGAAAACTCCTGTCCCCCTGAGAGTGACGCTGAACTTACAATGACATTTGCCGCCATTCTCCCGTTTAAGTGCAAAATGTTTCTGAATCCTGAACCCAGAAACCACTGAATGCCTGTGAGGACAAGGAAAACTGTTGTCTCGCTATTAGTCCTTCCAAAAAAGGTCAAAGCCACAGTTAACTGAATCTGAACTGCAAAACTGAAAACGCTTTTAGCCATTCGCAAACAGCTTCGGGTGCATTTACACCACCTCTTGGATTCGGAGTTGTGCCAGCCTTGATTTTAACAGTAGCCAAGGAAAACAAAGGCAAATGCAATCAGGTTTCTGACACATCCAATGGCGGCTAAGTGTGAACATGAAACGTATTCAATAAAACTCATCTGGATTTAATCCAACAATGTCTAAATAAGTCTTTGAGGAAAAATTACTCTTCCCCACAAGTTAGGTGTGCGGGGACTAGCCCACCTGTTGGTCATGAATGGGGTTTTTTTAAGGAGAAAAGTAAAACAAGAATGACTGAGGGTTATTGTGCGACCTTTCCTCCGGTGAAACCGACGTTTTCGACTGCGCTCTGAGCCAAGCCGAGCTCAGAGAACACCCACCCCCCTCCGCTGCTCAACGCCTGTCAATCTGCCGGCCAACGGAACAGCTACGACGAGGCAAACTCATCACGGCTAAACGCAGATGACACAGGAACAACATTTGGAGATCCTGTTCTGTGAACCGTGAAACCGGAGCCATTTTCTGTGCATTCTCCACTCACCAAAAAGCCCACAAGCTAACAGCTCTGCCACAAAAGCCAAACCTGATCGGAATGGCAAAGTTTCTGCTTTTGGCTATTACAGTCCTCTCGGTGGCTTCGGATATTTGTAGAGCAATATGTCTCTGCTCGTGAATTTAGTGAGCAGTGACGTCTCGTATTTGCTTTCCACTGGGACGCTCCTTACCAATATTGGTCAGCGTCTCCCCACTTACTCCCTCTCACTCCGCAATATATATTACCTTGTGAGATTTATGGAAAGTTTTTCAAAAGTGAGTAAAAAAAAGAGTAGGCCGTCTTTTTTTCTACCTGGAGTTCTAGTTAAATATGAAGGGAAAGAATATGCATTTATACGTAAAAGTTCAGGAATAACCGTTTCCTTTAATGAAGCTGTTTAATGTACGATTGCATGTACTTTGTGTTTGAGCCACGAGCAAAACAGAGTCTGCTGAAACCTAAATACAAGTGGGAACAAGCCCTAAACTCTAGTTAACATCAATTGTTGCCATTACCCGAGTGCACCACTGTGCATCGGGCCATGTTCAGATCGGCGGCGTGTCACACGCAGCGTGAGTCACACACAGTGTCACTTCACCAGACCTCAGTGGAAAGGGGCAGCAGGAAGTCCGCTGGGCAGCGATGACCGTTGCTATTCTAGGAATGAAGATGAAAAAGGAGCTGGAAAGTATGCTTCTGCTCCGACTTCCTTCTTTTTCCAACGGATGATTCGTAACAAGTGATGAGAGCAACGGAGAACAGATGACTGAACAAGAGGTCTACATGAATCATGCAGACGGGGTGGGGTGGGGTGGGGGGGGGGGGGGGGGGGCGAAGAGGCACACAGTTTGAAGAGAGCACACTTGAGACTGGATGTAACGCAGGGGCTCTTAAATCTACCCACGTCCCAGGAGACCACCCTGAGAAAATGAGCTCTCTATCTGTGCTACTGCTGCAGCTGGCTGTGAAAGACATCAGGTCAGGCCAGTGCTTAAATCACTGTCACCGTTTTATTTGCTACGGGTCAATTTTTAAAAGTTTGAGATGCTTACGTCCTTGTGCAGGGAGGATCCGCTAATGTAAACAGGTGGAACCAGTGTTAAATCGGATCATCGGTGTAACAAGAGCGGTCTTCTTCTTCTTCGCTTTGATTTAATTCAACAAACACAGATTATGCAGGGAAGGTGCCTCCTCCTGAATAAATCTGCTCTGGGCTCTGTCGGTTAATCCAGGCCCATGTTTTTCCAATGATTTCAGTCAGATTGTTTGGCTTTGTTGCTTGTCTTCCTCTCATTTATCTTGATTCTGATTTGTAATTTCACTTTGGCCACACATGATATCCAGATTTTTCGGGGCCGTTTCTTTTTTTAAACAAGAGAGACCACCCAGAAGTGTTTCAGGCATCTCCCTACTATATAGCATCCTGAGTTCCTCCACACAAACTACTCCGATCGCGCAAGAGACACATTCAAATCTAATTGCGCGGCGATGACACACGGTAGTCGCACAAGGCCTTATTTGCAAAGCAGATGGAAAGCCTTGGCCTGTCCAACATTAATTACAATCACATTCGGGGAGGAAGCCGTCCCTCCTGCAGGGAGGCGGTTAGGACTCTGTGTACAGCTGGAAGAGATGGCAACCTAATCCCCCCGGTCGCCACAAGAAATCTGAGGGAATCGTCAAAAGATGCACAGGACGTGATTAATCAAAGTGGAGAGCCAGATGTGCAACATCACAGGGGCATAAACCCAGACTGACACAGCACGGGGAACACCGGAACACCGGAACCACAGACACACAAACACCACGCCATCGCCATCGCACTCCCCCAGGAGAATCCAACAGAGGGTATATGATATTTGAGACCAAGACAACATCCACCTTCTGTCTGAAATATCTGGTTTTCATCACAACATGTCGCAACACCTACACTCAGAGGACCGATGAGTAGAGAAAAGCATGGGTTTTTTTTTAACGTGGTCACTCTGACCTGATTCTCCTCGTCATGTGTGGTGCTGAGTTACTACAATGGTTTATAAAGGTGAGGAGTAAAATATGCAAAGGACTTCCTGTTTTCAAGAGCGGCTGAAGGTCTGAAGAAACGCGAGAGCTCGTCCCTTCAGCGGTGATACATTCCTGACAATGCCCCTTAGTTCCCAGGAAGAATGACAATCAATCTGGATTTAAGCCTCCTTGTCCTGCAGCGTCTGACTCTGTTTATCTCCAGGCGCTCTGTTTAGAGTCTCCCAGTAAACACAGGGGGCCGCTAATGGAAGGAAGGGCTGTTGGCTTTCAAGTTTCAAACTCGTTAAAGTGTCGCTCCTCATCGCCACTGCGGCTAATTAAAGACGACTCTCCTCGGGTCAAGACAAACAATGCGACGCAACTTTACGCACAGGAACCCGCAACTTGACGCGCCGGAGGTCAGCGGCAGGAATGGCGTTTTATACACAAATACCAGCGGTGGTGGTTGATGGTTTGCTTTTCCCACACAAAAAGGCATAAATCAGGGAGTACATGGCGCAGCAAAAAAAGTGACCACAGAATTTCGGTCCTATACAGTCAGTGAGCCGATGTGGGCCAATGCCCGGAGAGGGGACGTGTGACAATAAAATAACTCCCAAACAATACAAACCAAATCGGTTTTTTTTAAACGGAGATGGTGGAGTTATTTGGCCTCTGTGTGGCGCACACGATGAGTTACTTCGTGGTCCAACGCGACACGTGCGTAATTGTTAGACCTGTGGTGAGCCGGTGTCCTGTGACGTGTGCGGCAGCTATGAGCTCCAGGTGCGGCGAGCGCAGGTCCAAAGGGAAAGAACGATTTCATTTTCAGATAAGCACAAGGCCCAGCTCATGCGTCTTTTCTCTTCTTTTTTTTAAAAAAAGAAATCATATCCCCATTATGTTGACAGCCTCTTTTAAATAAAAACAATCTTCCTGTCAGGCAAAGTTACGCCGAGTTTCCACTTGTTCCCAACACCTGTTCACGTGTCTGCACAGCCTCGATCGCCTACTGGGATTTTCCGCTTGATTCGTTGTTCTGACATCATGAAACTGGACGCGCGTTGACGCACAGTCGTGTTGTGAAATCATTCCAAGTGCACTTACCTAAATTTACGAAGCTCATCACCATATCCGCATCGTTCAGAAAGGCAGTTTCTTGATATGTCGCCAGAGGAGGGCTCTGGGTTGTCGGCGTGGACTGGTACCGCTCCAGCATGCCTTCCACTTGGCTCTTCTCCTCGCTCGATATGGTGTTGTACAAGTCCAACATGAACAGCGGAGCGGAGTTGTACTTTCCGTGCGACAGATGCGGTCTCGGTCTGTGGGGCAGCCCGAGGATGGACAGGATCTCCTTCTGCATCTCCCGCTTCTCGTGCGTCCGCAGCCGCCGGTGGATGAAGCCCGGGTGCACCTCGTAGTTTCCATCCAGTGAATAGTTACTCCCCGCCACCGGGAACATGCAGTAATATGTGCTCCACCACAATCCGACCAAGGCAAGCCAGCAGCCGGTCATCGTGTTGTCCCGCTGCGCTCTCCGGAGTCCCGAGTGTGTCTGGTCTGTGCGCCGCAGTCGACTGTCCGAATGCGAAGTGAGCGTATGGTAACCAAAGTCCGCTCAAGCGTCGTTATCTGTCGCAGCCACAAATCAAAAGCGAAAAAGGAGTTGTGTGTCAAGCCATTTGAAATACTCCCCAAAGCAAAATGCGCCCAACAGGGTCGGCGCCGCTCTCATTTCTGATTCCCTCTGCGCGCAGTGGTGCTTCGGGATGAAGTGCACCATGTGAAACTATGTGGAGAGCGCTCGGTGGGAAAGTCGCTCAAAAGACACCGTGCGACACGAAGTTCAGCAGTAAGAGAGTAACGACTCCCCTGAAACGAGCCATTTTACGCACGGAGATCAATCTGCTCTCCAATTCGATATGACTTTTCCAAATGTGCAATTGAACATTAAAAAAAACGCCTTCCGACACTTGAACGGGTCGCCCACTCCGACAGGCTGTGAGTGACGGACTGAACAGGAGGCAGCAGGTTGCAGTCCATATGCCTGTGCGCGCTTCAGTGTGTTAGCGCTTCTACGTGTGTGTGTGCATGTGTGCGCGCACCGCCCACTCCGCGCGTCTTTAACCAGAGGTGGAGCTCTTTTGGCTACACGGGGCAACTTTAACATCATATTTCCCGTCTATTTTAACAAGCACGTTAGTTCAAAGAATATATCAAATCCATATTACAACTTGTGCGATTATGCCTCCAGCTGAGCCTGGTTTTTCCTATTTTTGGCAAAGCCTCTATGTTATTAATACTATCATTGGTGTATGTCAGTATATTCCCTAAAGTTTTTGGTTAGATTCATGTTTAATACAGGCTTCACGTGTAGATTACCTGACTTCTTTTTTACTCCACGAAAAACTTGGACTAACGTGCAATTGACAAATCTGCGTTTAGTGACGCCGAGTTCACACGTCTTTCCACGTCCAGGGTCGAGGTGTGCGTCTCTCCTCCTGCGCCGAAGCAGAGTGAACGTCCAGTCGAGGCACGACCCCTGACGATGGAGTGGGAAACAGCAAGTGTAGTGACAGAGTCCGTGGAGGAAAGTCAAGGCACCGAACACACTGGAAGTAATCTGATTACCCGTTGAACTAAACAATCAAAAGGTTAAAGACAAGTACATGGTGAGGCTGCACCAAAATCTCAGGAGTAAAATGCCTCATGTGAACATATTCTATAGAGTCCCAGATATATGTGAACCCATAATGGTATTCTTTCTTCTTTTCTTTTTTATCCTTATTTCCCTTTCTCCTTCCTCTTCCTCCCATGATTCTTTTCACCCTAACGTGTGTTATGTCTTCACGGCCCCTTTACAATGTGATGGTGCTGACGATAAGGGCCCAAGGTGTGTGTGCATATCTCCCTGCGTCTGTGCTTCTGCTGCCAGAGCCGATCGTGTCTGTATGTGACGAGTGAGAACCAGCATCAAAGCTACACACACACACACACACACACACACACACACACACACACACACACACACACACACACACACACACACACACACACTCACACACACTCACACACACACACACAGCAGAGGGGCTTTGTGATTAGACTTCATGCTCATATACCATCAATTAGATGGCAGATTATCACTATTGGTCTGTGCAAAAGTTAAGGAATAGCCCATGTTTTTGTATGTTCCAGCTATTTGGAGAAAGAAAAAAAAGAGGCGTTTAAACTCTTTAACATGTCCTTAACATTTTTGCCTGACATTGAGCAACTGTTTGTGTATCCCTGGACGCAGAGCAGGTGATACGTGAGTGTGTGTGTGTGTGTGTGTGTGTGTGTGCAATGGAACCAAAGGGAGGGGGAGGAAACATTAAACAGAGGTTCTGTGTCCTGTCATCAAACTGTCTAGACAGGACACCTCCTAGACCTAATGAGATCTTTGTCCGTCTGTATCTATCTCTTTTACTCACTCACTCACTCACACACATACACACACACACACACACACACACACACACACACACACACACACACACACACACACACGGTATACTCACTACATCTTGGTTTTAGTTCTTCCTGCGAGGCATTTTTCTTAAAGTGCTTTAAAAGGTCACAGAGGAGTCCACACAAACCTGCACACAGAAACAACTTAGTCTTGCTTGGACTTTGTGTGTGTCTTATGTGTTTGAGTAGGATAACACACACACACACACACACACACACACACACACACACACACACACGCCCACACCTCTAACAAACAAAATTAAGGGGAAGTGTGCTCCAAAACCATAGGAATGCCTCCACCTGGCACAGATCTGACGAGAGGTGCTGAATCGTCCGCAGTAATTATATTCCTATGGTTACCATGTCTCTCACACACACACACACACACACACACACACACACACACACGGGCACGCACGCACATGTATACAAGCACACGTCTTATCCCACTTATCATAAGTCAAATGAACAATGGCGAGCTGCTGCAGGTTTGCTGCTTTTGATGCCTCTGCAGTCTTTTGTGGATGAATGACTTGTGTGGTCGCAGCCATCCTATAGCTCTGCATCAGCCAGCACACATATGATAAGGTATCTTCAGGATTCTCCCTTTGGATGTCTCGCATTCACCAAATGAATAGAAAGTTGGTAAAGGGTTGAACAATATGTGTATTTATAATTCATGGATTTAAGGAAAATATTTCAGAGCAACGGTCAAATATAACCACCCATATCCTTACATTTGTCCATTACCAGCTATTTCAGTTCGCAGCCACATCTTCTGAGCTTGTGTGGTTTCTCCTTCGGAGCAGACGCAGTTTTCAGCACAACCTCTCCAAAGTCCAAATACTGATTGCCAAACTGTTTATGTGCTGAAAGAGAAAGAATTTCCTTGTTACAACAAACAATATAGTAGAATTTCACCAGTGCATTTTGTAAATGCAGTCATACAGGCTTATGTTAGTAGTTTGATATACGTGTATTCTTAAAAAGTTTGACTTTAATCTTGAAATTTCATCTGAGATGTTTCAACGCCTTTTTTTTACTAAGAACTCTCAAATGGCTTCTGACGACTAGGGAAACTCCAGCTTCATGGAGAAGAGCCATTATTTCAGTTGTACCTAAGGGAAGGGAGCATAGCCTAAATTAGAGTGTGCAAATTACAGAGAGAGCTAAACTCTGATTACAAATTGTTTACTTTAATCGTTGCCAAAAGACACGAGGAAATCTGGCCTAGAATAATCAAAACGGATCAAACAGGATTTGTTCTGTCACGTCTGTGTCCAGATCAAAAGACACGCTGCTCTGCCGAGGCTGCCCGCTCCAGGTCCTTTAATCGGTGCTGTGGCAAATCACTGCCACGTTTTTCTGGAACTGTACCTCTGTGGCTGCATTTTAGAAAAAAATGTCCATAATGTTCACAGCCTCCTGGAGGCCGTTTTTTAAGACGAAAATTTGTTTGGTATTAAAGCAATGTGCCTCAGTGATCTAGAAGTGGGGAAAGCGTTAGTCGCATGCAAAATAAAAAGCCTTTGACCAGAGAATAACATAAGGACATACCAACCACAAAGTACTGGATTGACCTAGTCTACAAAATATAGAGTTTGCTTTGGAGAGAATTAGATTGACGTTGACAGGGTGGCATCAGGGCACCGTAGAGTGAACTCGCTTCTTTACGTGATCAGAATAGGAAATAACATAGGAAATACATCGGAACAGTCAATTAGGCCGAGGCTAGAGTGTGGGGAAAAGAATTGAGCTAATCTTCTCTTAATGTCTATGGAGAAAGGGGAAGGAATTGAGCGGTGGAGAATATTTTTCATTAAATGATACAGGAGCATTCACGCATTATTATGACAGAGAACCACGTTAGAACAAAGTGTAATCCTCAGACTGAGCAGGAGTGGAGCAGACTGTGGTACGGTGAGGAATAGCTTGACTGACCAAAAACACCTTTACATTATCCTGTATATGATTCCGTCTGAGACTGCTTCTTAAAATGTTACCTGAATGAAAATGTGGTCACAGGCCTGCAGCCAGGAGACTTCCGGCCTCCCCCATTTGTGGTCTTCACATTTGCCATCAAATGTCCTGCTACACTAACTACAATGAACACGATTGACATCCTCACACTTTTAATCTTAGCATGATTTCATGAAGTAATGTTTCCTGGATTTATTTTGTCTTAAAGCAAGTGTTCAGTGCCAACTTTCAGTGCTTGACGCTTCTGGAAACCCGGTGGCACAGATGCATCTTGGTCAATATCAGTTGAGATGTAGTGTACCCAGCCCAGTCCATGACCGAGAGCTGATGGACATACAGTTGACTCCATCTCTAATACCTTAGCCGCCAGGGACAACTCTATAAGCCAGTCGACGAGTAAAGAGCCTCCTGTGTTCCGATTGGCAGTCCAGTCAGAATCAGGACGAGGGTTCTTGACAGACCGACGACACGTGGGAGCCGCACTGGGCCTCCATCGATCAGGGGAGTTCCTGGAAAAAGATGAGATGTTCATTATGGAATATGTCTCTATCAAAGGAAATGCCAAACATTATTTGTTTTGACTTCTCAAATATGAGCATTTGCTGCTGTTTGCTTGAGTGTTGGTCAGGGGAAAAAAAAACAATAGCGGTTGAAAGATGCCACCTTGGGCTAGAGGAAATGTTGATGGACAGCTAAAGCAGCCAAAAAAATGAAACAATTTTCTTGCCGTAGCCGCAGCTTGTGGAGAAGCCGTCTGTATTACTGCGCGGCCTCATCGAAAATATCTACACCCTCCTGCTGCACTATTGCTCTACCACATTTGGAAATTTCCTGTGCCATTGAATAATATAACCAGACTATGGGGGTGGGGCTCTACTGAACTTACTGAACAGTGCAAGGTCAAAGGAAATGCAGGCCACTGTGCCAGTGTGTTGGGTTAAGGTCACTTAATCTGTGTGCAAACAGCTAAAGAAACACAATAATACTCGCCCTGCATTGATGTAGGCTACAGCTGCCGGGGGAGCACAGTTTAGCACACTTTATCTCTGCTTTCTTTTCCATCAGTTAAGGAAAACTCCAACTCCTCATTACTCTGGACATATTTGCATTATTATTGTGTCTACCAGAGAAAAAGAGAAAAGAGAAAGAGGCGGTGGAAGGAAGGGAGCGAGTTACAGGAGGAAAGAGAGAACACTGCAAAAGTACGGTAAGCTTCTGGCATCTGTCCTAATTTCTAAAGAGGACCAGCTGTAACTGGCATACTTTCTACTATTCAGAGCTCCCAAGTTCCACGCCACGATCCCAACTCCCTAATTCCTCCAAGTCGCTGATTCCATTTGACTGCCCCTTGGGAGCACATGTGTCAGACATGTTTTCATAACCCCGAATCATCATGCTAGCTTTCAGGTTGTTTTTTTTCTTTTTGTGTGTGTGTGTGTGTGTGTGTGTGTGTGTGTGTGTGTGTTACTCCCCCTCTCTCATTCTGGCGGGGAGTCGTGGAATTGCTGTGATTCTTTTCATGATCTGCAAGCTTCTCTTTCTCTCCCTGTCGTTCAAATAAATGAAATTGGAATACATGGAATACCAGTGTTAACACACGTGCGACCGATTCCGGGGGCCTGGTGTGGGTTCAGGCCGTCGGCACATATGGCGCTCTGACGGACAGAACGCCGTGATTGGGCTGGGGGGAGGGGTTGGTTGGGGGTGTTACACCGTCTGCAAATACTAGATTTCACTCAATTTTTCGGTCATCCCACATTGCACAGCAGTGCATTCTACCCAGATGTAAATTCCATGCAAGGCCCAGAGATGATGAAATGTTAGGTACATGACGCTTCATTTCTCTCTGCTGCGGTGCAGTTGTCAAAATAGCGCCGATCCTTGTAGCGCAGGTGTGTGTGTGTGTACATGTGTGTACTGATCCAAGGTCTTTTCAATATTGACTGAGACAACAGCGGAGTGTGTTTCAGTCTGGGTTTTGCTCTGCGGAGCTTTGTCTTGCACCTCATGTAACTACACACACACCCATGCACAAGGACATTCACAAACAGGTAAGTCTGTGCAGCACAGTCGCACACACACACACACAATCTCAATCAAACACTAAATATTCAGGAGTTACAGCTGACTCAGTATTTGGACTAATTTCTTAAAAATCGAATTGTATTTCTTTTAAACTTCACTGGTCTTTCAACATGAGTACACCCTGGGGTACACGTACCGCTGGTTGGGTATCAATCACATCTATAGGCCTCCGCACTGGAGGGTTGACTGGAAGCAGAGAGCTTCTCTGTGTTGTGTCCGGCACTATCACCCCGCTGATTACGGACAGGAAGAGGACGAAAAGGGAAGCAACGTCGAGAGACAGGTGGTTTGCCGGAGACAGTGAGAGGCCCACAGAGCTGGAATGAGGCAACAAAGACAGAGCCTGTCTCGGAGAAAGACAGATAAAGAGCCAGGTTGACCCCCAGTCAGTCTGTCTTTTGTTGCTGCCGTTGGCACCACCGCTATCAGCAACCAGAAGGATCTCCCTTCTTATCCACCGCACTCGTCTCCACTACTTCCACCTCTCAACCCTCCTCTTTCTTTCTCTCTCTGTCTTCCGCCCTCTCTGTCTCTGATGTGTCTCACACAGACCCGCGCCCACATACACGGGAGCTGCGAGGTTGGAGAGCACCTCCTTGATGTAGTTTTAACTCAAAAGGCATGTTTGGCTTGAGGACCGTGGCCCCGGCCAGAGAGCAGTGGATCCTGATACCTTTAACACACTTTTACAAGTGTGTTCAATAGAGGAAAATATTCGGCAGCGATCCCTAATCGTAAAACTGAAACAAGGTTTGATAATCAGTCAGCGTCTGCAAAACAAAAAGTGTGGATTTGTCATCTTGGGTCTTCAATAATAAGCTCAAAGCAACCCTGCCTCCTTGTTTACGGTAGATAAGCTCATTGTCAAGCCTGAGGCGTGTTATTAACAAAGTTCTTCATGACTCAGCAAAGCCTATTGTTCATTAAATACAGAATGAGAGATTGTGCTTCCTGCATCATAAGACCGCCACAGTTAAGAACACAATTTGCAACATGAGTTGATATAACGTGTCAACCTCTTAGGCCTGCTATGAATTCTGTTTTTCAGATCCTCAATTAGAACAATAAATTTGTCAAAAAAAACCTCACACTAACTTTCAGAGCAATTTTGACTTTTTTTGAAAGAATAATAATCTTAATTTTTAACAGGAATATTCAGAGATAATTCTACATTAATGTACATTTTATTTGCTGAGAGCGTCAAGGGAGGGAGCTGATGGGGAGGGAGCTGACCCGGAAAACGGTTGAGAACCACTGATGTACAGCGACTAACAACTTGAGGGCAGAGTGTGAAACACGACACACTCTGGGTTGCTGCTGGCGTCCGCGCCACATCAGAGCAAAACCCACTACAATGGCCCCCCATGAGGGTAACGCGATTTAGTTTGATGTGGATTAACGATTTCCGGAAAACGGCAGACTAAACGGACAGAAGGAAATGGAGCACACACTCAATGTAGAGCTGACTTTGAAACCGAGGAAATCAAGGAGCACAGTTCAGTGAGGATGGGTCCGAGATGAGCGCCACGCAGTGAACTGGGTGTTTAACCCACAGAGGTAATCAAAGGGCTGCGTATTCTGTAGTTTGCAGAGCACCATAACGCGAGACCACCAAGGTTGACAACAGGGCCTTAAACCGTTAAAATGGCAGAGGAGTCGCAGCAGCTGATAAAAGATAGATTATTCACATTTTTGGTAAAGACAAGAGTTGTCCCGCTTAGTCTTATGCCTAGCATGCAATCCAAATATAATGTTAACTTCTTTCTGTTTTAGCACTCAAATATTGCATCTTTTCACTCTTTACAGTTTCTCATTTAGCAGTCAGCTTTGGACTGAGGCTCGATTTCATTTCGACTTTTTCACTCAGGCATAAGACAGACGTTGCAGTTGGGATCTAGAGGAAAAAGGGGGGGGGGGGGGGGCTGACAAAATAACAGGATTTGGATGCTGCTGGTAAATTTGTTTCACACACTTTTTCAAACAGGAAAATCACAAGTATCTTAACAATCAAGAACAACATTGTGAAGTGTAACTGAAGTTCCCTTCTCTGTTGCCAGCTCTCTTCTTTTTTTTTTTTGCTTCATGATGTTCAAACGGATATTAAATATCATAAGGAAATTAGTTAAACGTGGGTTGTTGTTTTTTTTCATTCACCTCAATCAGTATTAGACACTAATGCCAGACTCCTGTGACGCAATCACCTTCTCCTTCTCATTTCCTCCCTGGCGGGGCAGTGGGACCCCAGACGGGAAGCCACAGGTCCAGCAGCCAATCGCATGTCAGAGAGCTGTCAGATCCTTGTGGTCGCCATTGGCCACATCAGAGCGCAGTGTGCAGCGTGCCTCTGAGGGTTTTTCTTTTCTCTCTCTTTTATTTTTTTGGACTCCAAAGCCACCAGGGATTCCCTCCAGCTGCTGCGATCTGTGCCCAACCCAAGAACAGTTACAGAATTCAACCATTAAAAAGGAAGCAATGTGTAAGAAACACAGGATCTTTAAATAAACTGTGCATCCCACAGAGCAGCGTTAAATGGGGGAGGGAGGTTCGGTCTAATGCAGGGAGAATCATGTGCATTTAAATCCATGTAGTGTATTTTCCAATGCCATATAATTGACTGAACTGAAGCTCCACCTTTTGTTGGCCGGTCGCGAATAGGGAGTTTCCCTATTGGCCATGGCTCTTTCAGAATGAATTGGCACAAACAAGTGGCACAAACATTTTTTTTGATTATTGGCCCCTTTTGAGACTTTTCCTCAAAAAAGCAAATGCAGAGACTTTTTGGACAAACCTCGGCTATCTGCCATAGAAAAGCGACTCCAGTACTGCCCATGCGAGGGAGGCACACGCGCTCGTCCGTGTCCTTGCCGCTTTCAGACATGCACGGCAACCCTGAAATTTTCCAGACATTACCCGTGGTAGCCCCGTCCGTGTGTGAACACAATTAATGTGTTTAAAAAAATCAGTTGGACGGTACATCAAACAGACTTTACCCGCCCAGCTAGTACAAAGTCTGAGTAACGTCCCATTGAGCTGAGGATGTCTAAAGAGACAAAGAGCTGAAACACTAGACACAATGCGAATATGATGTGATTGTGATGACATCATGAATACGTTGATTTAGGTGTTGCAGTTCCACAGTGGTCCAACCACATTGTGGGTTTGGACTTGGTCTGGTCTCTAAACTTTGGTTTTCGCTGATTAAATCTTCTACTTAACATTAACTTGAAAAAGGTTGCGATGCTGGTTGTGCAGCATGCAGCTACAAAAACATTACAAATGCTCAAAACCTGCAGTCAGAGTAATAATCTCACCGGTGAACGCACATGATCCGAATGAGAAGCGAGGTATTTTCGACTAAACTGAAGGAAACGGCTCGAATGCGTTGACAAACAAAAACCTTGAAGATGTGAGGCAATGAAGAGTCTGTGAATTAATTACAGGGAGGAAATGTGCAAGTCAATGTGTCGAAACCGCGGCAAAGCCAGTGTCTCCCTCCCAAACATCGAGCTGACGGAGGAGGTTTGTGTGGATTAACTGCATCCTTACTGGGACATGCAGGAGTGCAGATTGAGATGCTTGTATCTGCTGCAAGAAGTTGGTCAGTTTGTGTCCAGAGATGGACAATAACCCATTAAAGTAGAGTCTTTTTAGAGTCTTTTTTTAAGTTTTCCGCTCTTCAATTCTTTTATAACCTAGTCTCTTCTCTTTTTGTTTTTGACAGACAACCAGGATAAACTTGAAAGTTAAAGTTTTTAAACATTTAGAAAAACATCACACTACAGTTGCGGAAATAAAAGACATCATAGCACAGGATACAAGGTTGATCTAAATAAACCACAGCATCAAGAATATTGGCCCCAAAGCGGCACTTATGCCAAAATGCAATGTGGCAGACAGTCTGGTGCGAGCAGTCAGGGATGCCACCAGATATTTTTGGGGAGGACGGACAGATAGACAGGCGAGGGCACTGCCAGGATGTTCCCTTGTTAAATTACAGGCCTGGGATGATAAGCCCTACATGTTTACACTCTATATCTAGTACTGCCCGTAAATTATAATAGGACAGTCTTATTTATAAACAGCATTGGCCATATTTTAAGCCCTTCGGCAGCATGGCTGAAGCAGCGACAGCTATATGCAACGGTTCCATGCAAGCCACTGTTGCATAGTGAAGCCAACCACGACTCACTGGGATCAGGATTAGCTTAAAATGTTTACAGCAGAGGATCCAAAGTACTACTTGTTCTCCTGAAACTATAGCTGAGTCAGCCGGCAAACCTCGCCAGTAAGCTGCGAGACGCCAAAAGAGGAAAGTGTTGTTTATCAGGGAAATTGTGTGACATAAATAATATGTACGCTGTGTTTGGCCCTGCAGTGGAAACCTGGCAGTTGGCTGCTTCCTCTTCCACTTATCAAGACTGCCCAGCAGACGCCCGCCGCGATGCCAAAAGGTCACGGTCGCTGGCGTTATCGCGCCCTCGACTCCGTCCTCGCTCACAAACAGGAGGAGGATGGGGAGATAACAGAGGACAGAATTAACAAAGCTGGAAAATAGAAACAGTGGGGGACTTCCTGACGTTAGAAGACAGATGATGTGCGCGTGGATGCAAAGGAAAACAAGGGGACACTTTCACTGACAGCTGTAACTAGCTAAGCAGATATAGACAAACTGAGAGAGAGGCAAAACGGAACGCGAGGTGGCTGAGAGAGAGTCGTCTTAAAATAAAGCTCCTGGCTCCTTCTGCAGCACCAGCAGCTACTCCTACTACAACCACTGCCAACAGTGCACGGGGTTATAAGCTATTCAGCAGCATATGGCAGCATTAAAAGAGAAAGTATGCCAATTAGTATCCCTAGAATTAAAAAGTTAGGAGCAGCAGCATGGATATTGGCAGAAGATGAGCTGAAAATGGATCCACGACACCAACACAGACACGGAGCTCCGTCAGTACCTACGTTCCTAGGAAAAAGAGAAGACGTTCAGAAGCTGGTTCATACAAGATCTTACAGCGTTATATAGATTCTCAGAGGAGGTTGGTGAGAGAACACAGAGGCCAAACAGACAGAGGAGAGAGCACTGACTGGGAGACTATTGTTTGAGGTTTGAAATAGTAATTTCACTCAAATTATGGAAAATAAACAGTTTTCATGGGGCAAATTTCTTCTATAGTAAGTATGTGATACAACCAAAGGTTTGTGGACAGTCCACCCTCTGGGGATCACAAGATGAATCTGAGCTGGGATGAAATGTTGGGAGAATGATAGTTGCTGTAGTGGAAGTAGTTGAGGTGACACTACTTCTGGCACAAACACAGAGAACCAGTGACTGAATGTAATGACGGATGACGCATCTCGTGATGAACATACGGCAACATGATAAAACTACATGAAACTGAAAAGTTGGGTACATGTCCCATCTGCTAACATGGAGAGGACGGGGTTTATGACTTTTACCGCAGCCAGCCAGCCACCTGGGGAGGGGAAGAATGATTTAGCCTTCACATTGTGGAGCTGTCATGTTGTCCATCATCACAAATAGCCATTGATTTCAACTAGTTCATATCATAAATCAAATTTTCTTGATTGGCAATCTGGGCCTTATCCACAGGGGCCACCAAAACAACCGACATGCTCTGTCATTTCTTCCCTCGATTTATGGGGTGGGGAAATAAAAGGTCTCCAACACAACAATTTTTTTGAACACTGCAAAGTCGTTTCTTTGCCGTTAGACTGAAGTCTGGAATCAACATTTTTCCTGCCCTCTGCAACAAAAGTTTTCCCTCTCAGTCGGCTGCGGAGAGCAGCGGCCGCGGTATACACCAGCAATTTTCCGAGATACCTGTTGTGGCGGCAGAGGCCACAGAGGCCACTGTTGCCACTGCCCAGCAACATTCAAATTAACTGGCTTAGAGGAATAATATCAGCCGATGTAAAAGCTGAGGTAGTAGTGGGGTTGTAGTAAAATGAATAGCACGTCTTGAAGAAGGAGCGCCTGTGGCAGCAGTGGTGGCAAAAGTAGGTAAAAGGATTTTCCTTTGCTGATCCCTCATAGAGGAAATTCAACGTGGAGTTGCAAAATCCTAAACCCTCAAAAGGATCCAGTGCAGCTGTTACGTGACCAACACATAATAACTGTGGTTGTACTGAGCAGCTTCAAGATCTCAATGTGTGTAACTGTGTCAGTGTGAGCAGGGTGTGAAAAAATAAAAATAAAAGACCATTCACTGATTCTCTCAGTGGCACAGTCCCAACTGTAACTGGCAACTCTTCACAAAATAAAGAAGTAGCACTGCCCCGTAAACACAGAGGGACAGTACGACATCGTAAAGCAGAAGCTGTAGTACAGTGGCGAGGGCAGCAGTGGCATGTGGGATCAAACATACACACAATCAGCAACAGACAAACAACTGACTGCTGCTTTCAGCGGCTTAGAGAGCTGCAGACAAGACGGACCCGGGAAGAAACAACAGGATTAGTACGTCAAAACACACAAACTGACACACCCAACTTGGCTTTAGGTTGCGTCAAATCGATGCAGAAGGAAAGCACCGTGTTAACCAGGCAAAGAATATCTGACGCATGTGAATGTAAGTTTTCACTTTCAGCTCGATACTTCTTTGGCCTCTCTGATTTCTATCGGTTCGTCTACTAAAATGTTCCACATTTAACTTCCTGATTCATTTGTAAAACTGTCAAGTGAAAGAGAACGAAATTATCCAGGTGCTGGCTCTTGCGGAATCTTCACCACTATTTTTACATTTTAAAAAAATTGATTTTACATTCAATGGAAACCTTGAACCCCCACTAACATCACAAGGAAGAATAGATATAACCCTCATGAGCGCACACACACACACACACACACACACACACACACACACACACACACACACACACACACACACACACACACACACACACACACACACACACACACACACACACACACACACACACACACACACACACACACACACACACACACACACACACACACACACACAAAACAGCGCTCACCATCAGTCTGGGACCCTTGGTGACATCTTGCTCCAATTTGAGGGAGGCTGTGTGATTGGCCAGCTCTGTCAGATCATAACCAGCGCAGAAATTCCCTCCTGGAGGAGACCACAAAATTACAAAGTATAGCCGTTGGAAAGTCAGAGAGGAAGGGAAAATGATGAGGATGTGAAAAAACAACAAGTTGAGCCGGAGTCTGAGGGCTGCAATTTGGACAGGAGCTCGCTTTTTGGGCTGGCTGGCACACACAAGTGCTTCTCTTCCCTAAAGAGCCTGAATCCAGTGTACAGTCGCAGATCATGTATGTGCAAATCTCCCACACACACATGCACAAACACTCGCATTAATGGAACGCTAACACACTCCAACCAATGTTGTAATTACCACATGAATTCAGCGGAAGGGGCTGTCCACTTCCGCTGAATTCATGTGGTAATTGCAACATTGCCCCAAGAGCCCCGCAAACACTATGTCACAGGCTCAGGCAGGGACTCATAAAAACCCTCCTCCCTCTGTAATGTAATGTGAGGAATTAAATCTAAATGAAATTATGATAATGAACACATGTGCGAGCAACACCCATGAACTGGGAGCTTTGATTACAGCTACAGCGCAGGGCAATTAAAGAAAAAACGGCGAGTCGAAGTGTAGAGCAGAGGCCGTGAAGAGCTGGTCGTGAAGGAGCTTTGAGAATTTTTAGACTCTCAAAAAGACTCTGGTGACGTAGGTGCCGAATTGAAAACATTCCACGTCCCAGGCCTTTAGACGTGAACCCGTTCCAGAGTATGAAAAAATAAACTGTGCAATTATATCAGAGAGGTTGCTAAGCAGAATCCTTGTGGGTTCAGGATGTTTGAGCCTTAAAGGGAAGTTTCACCCGAATTATGAAAAGGCATTTCCTCCATGCTGAATACACTGTATACACTGTTAAAATAAATATGTATCTCGCTGTACCTTGCCAAAAAAAGTCAGGAGCAAACTCTCAACAGGGATAAACAATACACATATTTGGCAAAAATGCTGGACTGTTTCTTTAAAGGTATAATACTCCATATTCCAAAGTTATATGACCATAGCCTGACCAGTTGAAAAAAAAGAAAAGCCAGACAAAGGACGAAGAGGAAACACAGAATCTGAGGATGAGTGGTTAGACACAAAATCCTTCAACAAGGTTTAAACTCTATGTTATGTCGTCTGAATGAAGTAAACCGTGAGCAAGTCACTTAATCCCTGGCAACCAATAACTTTGATTTTAAGGAAAATATCTTTTTTCATCCATCCAACCTATGCCCCTACAATTTCTCTCACCTTTCCCTAACAGGACAGCCACCTTCAAGTCTTTGTCAAAAGGCCCGCAGCTCCTCCAACAGACACTTCGCTGCCTCCTTGTTCGCCGCATTACACAACTCGGGGCGCTTTATCACCACGGTGACCACAGGCCCCCTGCACTCCGAGACCGCAGTCTGACCTGCAGCTAATGACAGAAGATGAGAGAGATGCACAGACAGAAAGCAATACGGGCCACAACAGTTGGAGAGAGGCTTACCCCGAGATGTTCGGTTTTAAAACCTCACAGTGGGACAGACCGAGTTGGAGTTTTAAAT
This sequence comes from Scophthalmus maximus, assembly GCF_022379125.1. NCBI lineage: Eukaryota > Metazoa > Chordata > Actinopteri > Pleuronectiformes > Scophthalmidae > Scophthalmus > Scophthalmus maximus. Next base: position 7,020,536 of record NC_061535.1, read on the forward strand.
CATCTCATGTGGATAAAAGAAAGAGACAATTAGACAATGAAAGCATGATGTGGGTTGAGGTGAGGGTCTTGGCTTTTGCTCTGTCTCTGTGAGAGTTCATGACTATGTATGTGTGTGTGTGTGTGTGTGTGTGTGTGTGTGTGTGTGTGAGAGTGTGTGTGTGTGTGTGCCAGTGATTGTGGCCTAAGGTTGCAGCAGGCAGTTGACCTGACATAGTTCAGAGTCCTCCCAGGGAATCCAGCTGTCGGCCACAGCCAAAGGCGACTGCATCCAAGTCAGAAGAGCATGGAAAACCAAAAAGTTACACAGACACAACCTCGCTAACAAAGGGCTATTCTGGAACAGTATGTGGCGAGGCAGCAGGGCAGAGCGGAGTAAACATAAAGATCACAGTCTGAGGGAGGGTTCCATTTCATGTACATGTATTCACAACAACAAAACAATTAAACGGTGAAAATCATTAAGAATAACTAAAATAAAAACTTACTATTTCATTGTATATAACTCCCAACTGTTTCGATACTTACCCCATTCATGCTCCAAACATTTCAGGTTTCAGCCTATCACATATCAAGATTTTATTATTTTATGACTGCAAATTGGTTATTTTGAGTTTCTGAACTGTTGGCAGAGGAAAACAATAATTCAAAGGTATTGCTTTAGGCTCTGACAACCAAAAGGTAATATCTTTTATAACCTTACAACACGTTATTTATTATACGCTCATCAGCTTTGCATCATTTTTACGCTGTTGACTCTAAATTATGTTACTCATGATAACTTGCTCTAAACACAGTACTACAGTATTTGCAATAATTGAAAATGGTTATAACGAACCATGGTGCTCAAAACTCTGTGCTGACATCATGGCCTCTACTGCCTCCTGAAGTCATCAGTGCGCGTCTACACCTACGATGCTGGTTGGTTTTACGCACAAATCTGCTCATGTATCATCTCCATCCTTTACAGTATCTGGGGATTTTAAAGCTACAAAAATGACTGTGCAGACATTTCACTTCGACAGAGAGATTCAAAAACAATGTGCAAGGTTGTGTGACATACTGTACTGCAGGTGCACTGCAGTGGTAAAGACTTCAAACATCCAGCAGAGGGCGACTTTTAGCTATGTTGACTTTCCCCCCTGCAATACAACGTGACTGTAATGTCCAGTAAATAATAAAAGCACACTCCACATCAGATTTTCTTTCTTTTTTAATAAAAGATTTCTCTTTTGTGTTGTTGTTGTTTTTTTTAACACATTTTAAGGCATCATGCACAAAAAAATAAGCCATACTAAAGGCATTATGCTCACCCTCTACCAAAAGTTCTATGTCCTAACAGTTGAAGGTTTGCCGTTAAAAATGTTTGTACAAATATGGCATGTAAGCTGGCATGTCAGTGAATCTCAAAGCAGAGCGTCACCTGCTTTCACAGTTTTTGTAAACATGGCTTTGAGCAAAATAGGGCTGAGGAAATATAAGAGAAAGGGGAAAGCATGCTTTAAAGTGGGGCTAAATTTCCCTGAAAAGCATGCAATGCATCTTAAATCATATTTACAATGCATCATTTTACTCTTAACACAGTTATTTTTTAATTTTAATAATTAAAGTTAAGACATTAAAAGGTTTGTTGACGATAACAGTTAGACTGACAAGACAAGTGTCCACAAGATTTCCCCCGATCGAGTCGCCAACACAGGCATCGTCCAAGTTGGTCAACGAATAAAACACTACAAGATCTTTTTTAAATCCTAAATTCCTTAAATCTTTTTATACTCACAAATACCGTCATCTGGAAGGCATTGTGTCCTTAAAAATAATATAACGTCCCTAAATGTTATCTTGTGTTAGTTTTCAGGGTTCCCACACTGTCTTAACATAATATTTAAAGACTTTTCAAGGCTTTCCAGACCCAATTTCCCCTTCCCCAAACTGTCAAGGTTTTCAAGCACACCTGGGAACCCTGAGGTTTATAAATTTGTGTGAAACAGCCCAGCTGGGGCTAAAAATGAGGTTTTAAAAAAATCTTGTATTGTCCACCATGGCCGACATTCGGGAGGTGCCAGGGGCTTTGGCACAGTTGTGTCCAGTTGTGCTCTTCTGTGAAGATCCGTGTGCGTTATACTACATTAAAGACCATGGAAAGATACTGTTCATATGAAACCTGGATCCAGCCATCCTGATCTGTATCGTACCGCCTGAACACGTCGGTCAACCTCTGTAGAGGAGAAGAACAGATGAAACTTCAGTGAATAGTAGTTTTAGTTAATTATCTTTACCTTTATCCTTCTGGAGACGTGACTATAATCGAGTCAAGTTGGCTCATTCGTATTTAGCAAAGAAAATAGTGCTAAACAAAGTGAATGGTCGCATAAAATTACTGTAAAGGAAAAAACTGGTTCCTTTGGACCTTCCCAGGGAGATTAATTAGCTGAATTGATTTTTTTAAATGTGCATAATTACAAACTGCACTTTGAATCTTATGAATAAAAGATTGCTGTGACGCAAGTGCTAAGTGTAATGGAAAAATTGATGAGGTCGTAGCAGACAATCAGACAGCAGGGAGAACGTGGATGTCTCACACAGAAGTGCTTACTCAGGAGCTCAATATGTTGAGGAAAATTCTGGGCCGGTACAAAGCACGACATGGACACTGCAATGACATCCAGAAACCTCCCTGTCCCAAATCGTAATACATGAAGTTTTTTATGATTCTGTCTAAATGTGGCACCTGTAGAACAATGCAGCACTGGATGAAGTCGTCGAAGGCCACTTGTCCCTTCCTCTGGCGGTCAAACTTCTCTATCAACGTGCTGTAGAACTGGTCCGACAGACGATAGCCTGCACACAGTGTCAAATATAACACATTATAAACATTATGTGCTCTCCCTCTGGTTTTTGACAACTATATAAAAATTCCATAAGATAATGGGCACTACTAGTTTTGGATTTTGGCCCTATAAAAGTGTTCTGTACTGCAGATGCTTGTCAAAAATATATATATTTTTTAAAGGTTTAATCACTGTGAAAGTAAAGCCTCACAAAATGTTTGCTACAGTATAAAGCATTAAGTATTGATAGAATCACAAACTCCTCTCTTATTAAAAGTCATCTTATTGCATACGGGTCTATACAAACAAACAGACGAACTGAAAAGACAAAATCCGACCCACACAGACGACGGTCCTTTAAAAAGCCATGGAGCCCTCCACCACATGATCGAGTTTGAATATACCCGCATACTTTGTGTCTCACCAAATCCAGTTAGTGCCTGTTTGAGCTCGTTCTTATCAATGAAGCCAGAATTGTCCCTGTCGTAGGTCCTGAAGATGTTCTGCCAGTCTGTGATGTACTTCCACACACCGGCGAACTCGTTGAAGTTCACGCCGCCTTTGTTTTCCCTGTCGAACATGGCTGAATGAAAAAAAGGAGAAGTTTCGAGAATGAGGTTTACTGTCAGGTATTATTAATATTCACTCTTTGTCTCATACACACATGTTCATCACAGGTCTAGGAAGTGTTGGTGTTCAGCACACGCACAGGACGAATCCTATTGCAGGAAAGCAATCATGCTACCATATATAGTTAAAATCAACAGGCAGAGAACGGCGGAGCGTGAAGTGTGGATCAGAGAGAGGCTGCTCACACTTGACTAACTCCTAAGACTAAGACCTAAAACACCATAACAGAGGAAGAAAACTGTATGACCCCCCTCCCCAACATTAATCCATTCCTCACCCCCATGTGGTTCAATCCAATTACTTCCCAACAAAGGGAGTGTGATCTCGGGATATGCTCCTTGCTTGGGGTGTTTTAAACAAATGATTTACTGAGCATAGCGCAGTGCGAATGGGAGGGCGATGGAATTTACTCTGCAAGTCGCACAAAAGCATATATGATTTTGTATAGTTTTCGTATTTTATCTTTTGGGTGTGGTTTTAATATAAGCCGCCGCTGGTTTCCACATCACCCCACACATATTTTTTACATTTCATTCATGGATTTTGTATCTATCTTGTGTGAAATGAATCAAACAAAATAAACCACATAAAAGACCCGAGCAAAGATATTTGTGGCATATTTTGTTTAATTTGGAATCAATACAAGACATGTGCAAAGAGTTTGCAGTTAAAAAAAAAAGGGAAATAAATTCAATACATAGTTTGACAAGCAGTGTGTGAAGTTCATGTGTATGGTGAGGAAAAGTCTGACCTACAGTAGTGAAGTTAAAAAGCTGCCAACCGTAGAGTGTTTAACATCAGATGCAAAACACAACTGCTTCTGAGGCACCAGAGGGAATCGGCAGCTTCCTTGCGAGACAAGCTACGAAGTGGGAAACTGACGGCTTCAGGTTTTCACTTGAGCAACACTGAGGCCTTTGTTTGAAGGCCAACAGTTTTTCTGAAAACGTAATGAATTTATCCGGTCGTCATGGAGAGCGAGCAAACAAACAAGACCTGTCGCTGTGAGGAATTACTTACATATGATGGAGCGAACCGTCACTGGGTTGAAGGGAGTCCATGTGCCTGCGAGACAGGAAAGCATCGGTTACATTCCAGTCCAATGTGGGCTGTTTCGGTATTTGTTGTCAGAACGATAATGATGAAAACATCTGTAATATTTTTTTTGTACACAAGAGTGATAAAAGATAACAGATCATGACTCATGAGTGAGTGAAGAGAATGAGTTCTCTTGTCATCTGGGCTTGATTAACACATTTTCTAAGGACAAACATTTCTGTGGCGTCTGTATTCATCTTTAAGACAGACCGATACTACTGTATATATTATCAGACTAATTTAAGGACCCTTTTTATTTTCAATCTTGAATTTTCAATTCATTATCCTGGGATAAGAAATGAAAGCCCCGTTTATAGTAAACTTGAAATGAATAATATTCATGTGAATATTTTCAGACCATCTGATGTTATTCTCTCTGTTTTTAATTTAAAGACTAAATGATAAAAACTTAATCAAACCAAATGTGCACAGATAGAACATTGTGAATACTTTATGTTTGGACATTTCGGACAATATTAAATTAATAATGGCTGAATTATATTTAGCTGTGTTGGCTCCAGGGTCCTAAGCTCTGTCTCTATTTAACCGGTAGTGCACAACATTAAAGTTGAATTTCCAAATTCTTAGATCACTCCTCAACAGAGGACCTTATATTAAGTTTCCATGAACATTAAGCGGTTTATAAGTAATCTAAATAATCAGTGCAAAGAAAAGCCAGACTAGACAAAAAAGGGAAATACATGATCCATTTTTACCACATCACAGCAGAAAGTTTTCCAAAAAGAGAAGACAAAGACATGACAAGCCCCCCAAAACGAAAAAGAAAAGGTATTTTTCATCTACAGGACAAACTGCTGTCATCTTTATGACCAGAAAAAGACTGGTGGCCATTGAGCTGAGCAGGGTGTTTATACTTTATGGCCCTCTTCACACACTCGGTTCTCAAGACACTGAGATTTATTGGGCAAACTAAATGGCTTGCTGACTCACCAGCGCGCTTCATTACAGAAGGGCCAACAGCTCAGGAGTAGAAACAAAGAGGAGTGACAGCGCGAGGTTGCAGAGGAGAGAGATGAGACAAGAAAAGACGAGGGAAGAAAAGAGAAGAACAATACAGCAAGAGGAGAGATAACCAGATGAGCGAAGCCAACAAAAGAGAAGGGACATAAGGAGATTTTTTTGCAGTTTAGTTTTTGTTGCCATACTTCGAAATCTTTGGCCTACATTCGATTCCTTCCTACAACCCCATCTACCGATTTGTACATCTCGTTGTGGAAACCTTTTCATAACATGCTCTTCATGACTGGTTATGCCAGCAGTAAGCAGGTTTGCTGTGAGATCTGCAAAGGTTTTTGAAACACAGCAACTGATTTAAATAAAAAGGTGGAATTTAACTTTGAGAAGGTCCATAAATTATAGGAGGAAATCAGTTTAGGACATAGAGATTTCAGGATTTGGGGATGGAAGTGTGTCCCCCAGTGCTTCAGAGCTCAGAGACACTCCCCTGCCTTGGTTTGTTTTATTGAAGGGTGAGGCTGTCTGGGACAGTGGGTGGAGCTGTTCTCGGACCAGATGCGAGTCTCTTACTGGAGACCATCTTCATGCCAGGATCTATAGCAAATTCTTACACCAACTACTGAAATGTGTATTGATAGCGTAGATCAATTTGTAGATCCAGATAAGTCAGAGTAACTGCTGAGTGTACTCGCCGCAGTGCAGTCCGATGAAAACCTTGTCTCCCATGAACTGCTAAAATGTTTTCAGAAACTGTGTAGTAGCAATGGATTATTTTATAATACATGTCTCCAGAGTGACATTTTTATAGCAGCCAGGTCTGTAAATTACCAACACAACACCTGCAAGACAATTCCAATCTTGAGCCCAGACGCCCCTCTCGACATGAGCATAACAAAACTAATGAGTAGTACAACAATCCACTTGTGCTCCATCCATATGCTTTCTGCAACCATTTCCAATTTAATAAAAAAAAAGCAGGGTTATTTCTCGAGTCGGCTTTTCGTCATAGTGGCACTGTCATGCCTTTAATATCTTAACAACTATTAAATGGATTGCCAAGAATATAGAGACATTCATGTAACCATGACTATTGTCCTAATGATCTGGAAACTTGCTTTCCAGAGGAATTACAACGGGTACATGGCATTTCGTGTCACTTGTGTATCTCAAAATGATACTTTTTCCCCTGTAAATCTGCTAAAATGACTCACACTGGGTAGACTGCGGCTCCCCAGGGTGAGGTGGTCGGTATGTTTGAGATGTTTGTGTGCGTCCGATTGGCAAATGGAACAATACAACTTCTGTTCAGTCAACACACTGGGCTCTCTCAAGAAGGGGGGAGAGAGGGAATATAGGAGGTGAGGCAGACTGGTGGAAAAACAACTGTGAACTGACTGCAATGAGTATACATACATATAACGGTTGTGCTGGGGGTCTAGTGAGATGCTAGTACATATACACGTGACATATGTGAGCACAAATGGACCTGAACTTTGACAGAACTCCATTTCTTTTTAGCTATAATCCTCACAAAGTAGTTTCACAGACTTGAACCAAAACACACAAACTGAATACAATTTCTTTCCAAGGTAATGGTTTGACCTTGATACAGTTCACAATTGAAGTAACGATGACTTTTTGAAAACATCATCATCATCATTCATCTTAAAAACCTGCCTACTCAACATCATAATTATAGAATGAAAATGTTCTTGTATTTCCTGAACCCTTCTATTTCCAGTTCCAATAAAGCTGCATGCAACGATGATCAGCATCAAAGCAGCTAATGAGCTTTGTACTACCGAAAAAGGAGGCGCATTACTGACTGTGCCACTGGGCGGACAACGTTTCCTCACATCTCCTCAGATCTTCTCACATCTTGAGGTGATGATATAAGAAGTGAAAAACAGGTAATATTGTCCAATTGAATGTAAGAGGCTTACAACAGTCAAACGGTTGGTGATAAAATTCTTGAGAAATAATAAATCACATCATCCTGTCGGATCGTGTAATATTTTTGTGTCAAAGGAATTCGGACTCTAAGTCAACATAAGAGATAATTGTGAAAACAGAACATTTATTGTTACAATGCCACTAAGAGGTCAACTAGTGTCATTTTGGGCACGTTTTTCTCTTGTGGTTTGAAGACATTGAAAAGCCTTACACAAGGCTGGCAAAGATCAGGTTGAACAAACTCTTCTACTCCCGTCATTCAGCCAAATCTTCAGTCTGCACAGCAGGCAAATGCTCCCTCACTTCATTTAGTTCATTACATTTATTTATCAGAGACCGACCGTGTACAAAAACATTAATCTTATCCAAAGAGAAGAGATGCGTTGTGACAGATTTCGATAGAAGCTAATTCTACTTCTGCAGACCTGGGCAGGTGTCAGCAATTCCGTGGCTATTACTGCTCCAACACACTTAACTCAAAATAACTCACGTAGGAGAAGAATAAATCTGTATGGGAGGGATGGAGGGAGTCGGGTTATCTACTCACTGCTGAGCAAAGATTGCCAAAAAAAGCTATACTTATAGAAAATGTTGCAGCTATAAGGCAGACGCACAACACAAACATTCATATACACTTCAGATGATGCATTGTCACACCCAGGACTGATGGAGAGAGGGAGAGAGGGAGAGAAGGAGGATAAGGAGGTGGGGCAAACAAAGAGAGGAAGGGATATTATAAAAGGTGGGTTTTAGTAAGGGGCGAGAGGTAAGTGACAGAGGACAAAACGGACAAGATGACAGCAAAGCACTGGGTTGGTGCCATTATGGAATAAGAGAGGAGAGGAGATGTAATTTTGTTAGTTTGTACTTAAAACTAATAATCCTCTGCCAGTAGGAAGAGATAATAATGCTATTTGAAAGACTAGGAAAAAAGGAGGCATCATCCTGACAGAGAGCAAACAGCCTCAAAAGAATAAAGGCACTCGATACAAGACAAACTGGGATGGAAACAGTTGGAAATATCTCGTCCTGCTGGCAGATTTTTTTCCCTTTGAAAATGTTTCACATCCACCAAAAAGAAACAGGGAGAAGGCGGCTGGCAGATTTCAGGAAAAGACAGGCATTGAAGGCAGAGAACAGAAAAGACAGATGAGAATTGAGAAACGCAACAGCCTCACCAGCGTCCCAGCGTTTATTAGGGACACTGGAGCCGAGACACACAGACAGACAGTGGCAGGGCTGGTGGCTCGAGCAGGCAAACTGCAGGACAGGATGCGGCGCAGTGTGTTCGGCTTCACTGGCTCTGTTTCATATCCAAGTGACGAGCCTAATGAACTGGTGGAGAGTGAACCAGGAGACCTGCTGTTCAGAACATGCACATTCACAGCTAAGTGTAGGCACACATGCACACACATACAAAACAACACCGATAATTACACGCACATACGTGCCAAGCAAAAAAACTACAAATATAAAACATACTTGCTGACCCTTGGCATAAATGCTAAATAAAAATGAATAACTGATTAACACTCACATTGTGCAGATAACCACATGCACACACACACATGCGCGCGCGCGCACACACACACACACACACTTATCAGTATGCTGAGCCAGAGCCACTGCGCAGACTGATAACAGTTTCTTTCAGTGCTGCCGACGGCTTTGGCTCGTCTTTGTTTCCTCTGAGGTGCCAACAAAAATAGGTTTCTGACAAGAGTATAATCTGTTCAACGCGGTCTTAGAGAAGCAGCCCAAACACTTCAGCCATAAACTTGATGGGGAGCAAATTATAATTTAATGAGAAAACAAACATTTAACTGTTAAAACATCAATTAGAGTTTCGGGGCAAACTCTGGCCTGAAATACAGCGTATGTCTCAACGATCAGTATCAATGTCAAAAAGAGAGCAAGGTCAAGACGCAATGCTGGTGCAGTGGTTTTTGTGTGTGTTGTGTTGTGTTGTGTGTGTGTTGTGTGTTGTGTGTGTGTGTGTGTGTGTGTGTGTGTGTGTGTGTGTGTGTGTGTGCGTGCGTACACTTGTTTTGTAGTCCGGGAACTGAGGACCTAATCCTGTTTGAATCCCCTCTCCTCCTGAGCCTCCTCCAGGACATACTGCAGAATGGTTGCACCTCCATCACTAGCTGCTGTAATCCTCCCGTGATCTCTCTGGGCCCTTTTCATGCGGATTTTTGAAATATTTCCGCCAAGTATTCAATCTTTGTCAGATTAACATCCGTTCAGCAGCACAGACAACAGCAATCCATATTGGAAAATAAGATTAATTTTTTTATCTATAGCTACTGATATTTTCTGTCCTTCCAAGCATTTGTCTTGTAAAAATTTAAAATTGCAATGCATCATGGTTGAAACCTTTCACAAGCAGATTCATAACGCCGTGTAAAGTGGGCACAATTTCAACGACCTGCTCCTACAGTGTTGAGCTGGCTGTGATAACAGGGACAGTGAGGTACATTGGAGAATGTTCTTATATCACCACAAACTATATGCCTCATAATATTGAATCAATGCATCTCTAAAACAATTTCAATAAAAGAGCAACAATATAACATTCATGAAGGTGGCACTTATTGGCATTCGTTATAGCTGAGGGTACCTAATAAACTGCCAGCTGTGTGTATATGGAGAATGAAACAAAAATAGAAGGCGGAAATTTAGAAAAAAGTCAGAAAAAAGAGAGTCCGACGCAGAAACATACCATTCGATAAGGCCTGTTGAAGCTCCGAGTCTGATATCACTCCGCTCCGGTCTTTGTCGACCCTGGGGACGGAAACACAGATTAGATACCCCTGCATTATCCACTTCACACACCCACACACTCAATAGCAGCACTCGTCAGCTGAAACCTTATCCTCCTGAGCGCGTGTTAGTGTTTCAACAGTCCACCGGGGCTGAATGGAGTTCTGTGATCGAGACACACGAGGAAGCATGTACACTCGTGTCTCCCCAAAGATCCGCCAGACAAGCCTTGTGTGTGTGTGTGTGTGTGTGTGTGTGTGTGTGTGACTGTGCTGCACAGACTTACCTGTTTGTGAATGTCCTGTGTGTGTGTGTGTGTGTGTGTGTGTGTGTGGATGTGTGTGTGTGTGTGTGTGTGTGTGTGTGTGTGTGTGTGTGTGTGTGTGTGTGTGTGTGTGTGTGTGTGTAAATTACTGCCAATGATGGTTTTCGTAACATTTCGTAAACTTTGGGAGTCAAGCTTTAAAATACTTTCTAGACATGGCATTGTTTCCAGGTCAACATCCAGAAGTTCTAGATCACGGAAATAAATGTAATCTGGAGTGAATACGCATGAGGGAAACCTCCTAAGATAAGAAGTTATTCATGGCAAAAAATATGTCAAAAGCTATTTTTAGGGCATCAAGTTTTCTCATTAGATCGAACAAAGGCCAAATTACTTTAGTGTCCGTGTTGCAGAATAAAAACATGGTCGGAGTGTGACACGAGTAACGGGCTTCGCTGTTGTGAAATAATGTGAGCTAGTCAAACCTCCAGTGACTCAGTTGTTCCTTAGCAACAAGCCAGGCCCAACCCATCAACATTAGAGCACGCTCAATAAACACTCTCTGAATACCAGCAGAGAAAAAGCGAGAGGAGGAGGAGACGGGCAACCCCCTTAAAAAAACAGCGCGCACACACACACACACACACACACACACACACACACACACACACACACACACACACACACACACACACACACACACACACACACACACACACACACACACACACACACACACACACACACACACACACACACACACACACACACACACACAGAGGACCAACTCAGTGCTGAGGTTGTGGGCTGACTTTCCGCTCCCAGTTGTCTCACAGTATGTGAGGTCGTGTCATAACCTCTGCAGCCTTCATGACTTTCTATACGGTGATCAGATACATATCTCTGTGTACCCCCCTCTCTTTAACTCCCCCACCTAAAGAAAGAAAACAAACATAAGGAGACCTGCCTGGTCCCCTCGGGGAGAAACACAGCTCTCAGCACGCCTCCATAAATGAGAGCTTTGTCGGAGTGATGGTGACGAGTGGTTAAGTTAGTGTCGGCAGCGGGGACCCAGCCTTTTACAAACACTGACGGATGAACTCAAAGAAGTGTAGTGTGTGTGTGTGCAGCATAACTTCTCCCTCTTTCTCCCTCCTCCTCCTCTCCTCATCCCCTAATTTCACTAACTCTTTCACTGAGCCTCGGGCAACGTTACCTCAACACACTTTCACGTAGAGTAAGACGACTAAAAGAACAAGTCAAAACATCATTCAAACATTCTCTTGCCTATGGTACAGTTTATATTCACGTTGTCAAATAAGACCCAAAGAAAAAAGACGGAAGGACATAAAACCCCGTGGCTGAGTGGGTTATGCTCAGATTTTCCCTTGTGTCACTGTGTCCTATTAAACAACCAGGTCGGAATATGGTTTTCTGGGACCAAAAACACACCCTACTTTCCGCATAACAGTCCAAAAGCAAGCAAATGTCAATATGGCTTCAATGGTGGAAAAAAAAAGGATCCAAATTACAGCTGCATTCACAAAACCTTCCGGGGAAATCCAGCTGTCCAAGAGTCAGTTTCCGTTGCTGTACTCTTTCTGTTTTGATCTAAGGTTCAGGTTGTAGAATGACTGTGGACCAGTTTCCAGTCCACAGAGATCCTGAAACCTCATATCAGCTTTTACTGTTTGTGAGAACAGTCAGTTCAATCTCTTGTTCAGTTACTCAAAGTGAAACAAACTTCCTTCCTACAGGCTCTGATTTGGTGTTGTCATTCCAAAGTGACAGGTATGGACTCTGATTCGCTTTTGTCTGGTGAAGGGCTGGGTGCAAACATTTTTGTCGTGCCAGCATCATCCGCCAGAAAGCAGGCAAATAGACGAGAATGTCTTCCGCGTGATTCATTCCTTGTCACGTCATGGATTTGAATAAAAACAAAAACACTCGAGAAGTCTAGCTTTACCGTTCACTGCGAAACAACTAGAGATTAAATGACTCTTTTCCGTCCAACCGATGTGACAAGTCCAGTCAGGAAACGACAGATTGATGATAAGACAGGATAAGAGGTCTGCGACTTGTAAACTGAAAAGCTGTTTTCCAACAGCAGCGGGAAGGTGAGTCATAGATTGGAAAGGTGTGTGTCTGCGTGACACACAGACTGAGAGGCCTTCCACGTCAACTATGCTCTATTGAATCCGATCACATGACTGAGGGAATTCCATCACAGCTCTGCCAGATTTCCCCCCAGCAGATGAGGCATGAGGCAGCACAATGCTCTTGTGAGAGACGACTGCGTCGCGCGTTCAAGGAAGTCAGATTGCGTTTTCATTCGCGAGGAGTCGAGTGATGATGACTCTCTATGTGGCCGTGACTGAAAGACTGTGGACGTGTGTGGGAGGTGAAGACAACGAGAGAGAAAACAAACATATATGAGGCAAAATGTATATATCTGACCTAATTTCTAAGAGGGTTTGCACCAAACATAAATAATTCATTAAGGGTGTTTCAAAAGCCTTGCGATGCCTGCAGCATATCAATGTTGTAAGGAAAGCAGAAGGGGAGAAAAAAAATCCTCTGCAGTATTACATAACTGTATAGTTAACTATTAGCAGGGATCAAAGCACATCAACTGTTTCCCCTCTCTACACTACTATGAGCTTCTCGGATGCTGACACACTTTTGACCCGGGCTGAGGTGAAATTGATGACAATCAATGGTCGAATACAGCCACTGAGGCTTTAACATCAAAAATGGAGAGAGGGGGAAAATAGCACGGGCGACAAAATACAATCTTATTAGTGTAGATCAAGCTGTCCAGAATTCATGTCAGCCTCTACACTTGTCAGGGTTTTTTCATTTTGAAAACCTCATACTGTGAGGATTTACACTCTAGTGAGTTTGCAGCAGAAACTGCCTAATGGTGGCAGAAGGAATCATTCATGAAATATTTTCACATATAACATTAAGAAATCTTAAATTGAACTGTTTGCTGAGCAGCAGGGCAAGACGCGTTCAAGGACTCCTGGAGGTCCTTGGACCCCCAGTTCGGAGATCGCTGCAAGGAGATGGTTCACTGACTGAGCTTGAGGCAGTTAAACAGCAACAGTGAAGCTAAAGTACAGTAACGTAATGAACCTGCTGAGTGACGTGTAACGCTGTAGGCTGTCACACCGTACAGCAGTTATATCTCCAGGAAGCTCAGCCGCTGAGAGGAAACCGAGGAGCCGATAAATCACTCATTTCGCCGCGGAAGCACAGCTTCTCGGGCCAGGAAACACTCGCGAGGACACTTAAAGTAAAGACACAACCCGAGCTGTCAATGAAACGTAGTGTCACCGCCAGCACTCAGCCGCACTCTCTCCTTCTTGCTTCTCGCCACGACCGACGGCGGATTTTCACCGCCAAAACACGGCGGAAATAGCCCGCCTCGCCCCGCCTCACCTCTGGAAGATATTCCACAGAAAGCCCTGGTCCGGAGGAGCGTTCATGTGCGCCGGGGCTCTGTAGGGACTGTGATACGCCATTTTTAAACGAGCACTCAAAAAGATTTTCGTGATGTCAGACCGACGGACTGCGTCTTCTCTCCCCGCGGCTGTAGTTCCTCTCCTGTGAAGAAGCTCTGATCAGGCTCCGCCGCCGCCGCCGCCGCCCGACGTCCACGTTCACCGCCTGCCTTCCTCGCGCACAGGGGGCGTGGCCAACAGTCAGAGCACTACCCTTAATCTGGGTGACGTCACACCTTCCTCTCCTTACTCCACTGTGTAAAAATAGAAACTTGCACGTTTGTCTTTTTATTATTATGTTGTGTCCATCGTTGTCCTTCCGCTGTAAAATATCTTCTTTTTTTTAGACCAACATTATGAACAGGAATACTTCGTGATTAATTTACCATTTCCTACTAACAGATTTATTAAATTATATTTTTTAATGTTTTCCTTTGTTTGTTTGTCATTTGTTGGTATTCATACGTTTTCATGAGTCTTTATTTTAGCTTATTTGTAAATCGGAATAAGTTATATTCTTACTGTTTGTTTGTATGATTGTATTCAATGAAGTCAATTTAATTGTTTTTTAAAAAGGGGTATTTATTATTATTCACGTCTCCCTGACTTCCAAAAGCAAAATTTATACAAGTACTATTTTCTGAGATTTCATGAATGCATCACTGGCGTTTAATTTGAAAGTCACAACCTGATTGGCCCACTGTGATTTAAGGCGGGGTAGACCGTAGTGTCCTTACTAAAAGTTATAATAGTTTATATTTCTTACACATTGACCTTTTCCCTCTACGCATATGCCATTTGTAGAGACGTGGAACAATGTTTTACTATCCAAACGTCCTTCACCGCCAGTCTGGATGTTTTTCCACAATTTGGTGAGTAAAAAAAGAAGCTTGTTAGCGTGTAGCTCTTTAGCTAGCAAGACTGACAGATTACTTGAGTTTACCAGGACAAGACATGACAAAATAATAACCCGTGGTTGTGTTTTGTTGTTCAGGTTAGCAGCCACCAGAGGAATCAGGGTCACTCGCAGAGAGCTTCTCAGAGTCAATGTCAAGCGAACATGGTAATTTATATCTACAGAAAAAATATGGCTAATGTTAATGTTAATTTATCTGTAGTTGTGTTGCTATCAACCCCAATTTGATTAAAGTAGACCAAATAACAGATGTGATTAATTCCTGTGTTATAAATCTATATTGTTTTTCACTCAGCAAATTAGCTAACTTTTTTTCTTCCCATTTTGCCAACTTAATAGTGCTGAAACTATTCAAATGTTGTCACTACACATATGTAGCATCTTCCTTTTCTTCAGTTTGAAGGGAAATCAAAGGTGACGTGGAAATATTACCCCTCTTTGTGTTCTTACCTTAAATAGTATGTATAGTTTTTAACACACTTAATGAATTGTTTTTATCCATTTTGTCTAATCTTCACAGCGGGGACATTTTGAGCTACGTGACAGCTCAGGTTCCTCCATCGCAGCCCAACCTGCCGTGGCCGCGGTTCTCCCTCTACCTGTCGTCCCAGCTGCAGTATGGAGTCGTCGTGGTCTACCACAGCCAGTGTCGCTTTCTGCTCGGTGAGAAGAAGAAGAAAAAAGCGAGCAAGAATAGAAAGACCAAAATAGAATCATTTACAATCAGTCATAACTCTCCTCCAAGCTACATTGTGTACACACAATATGATGTAACTTCCTGCTAGATGTAAGAGAAAAAATGGGCAGAAAAATGAGAGACACACACTTTACTTCTTTATGCTCTATAAAACCCACATACTGTAGATCCAGTCACTGTGGCAGCAGTGTAATTTCATAGCTCATCACAGAAAGCAGAGTGAGTTAAAATGAATAAAAAGGGAATAATTTTCTGGACGTAGTTCTGTTGGGTGACTTGTAAGCTCCGGTGAAATGTGAAAAGGCTGTATGCTCAACAAAGCGTATGTCAGCTAAAAAATGTAGAAACCTCAGAAATGCTGTTTTAGTTAAAACCCAAACATCTGCTCTATGCTCGATTCCCCCAAATTACCCAGATACCCTGTGATTTAGAGGCCAATGTAGAGCTGATGAAAGCATTAGCGTCAAACACAGCTCAACAGTTTCTATTCATCTGTTCCTAATTTACACCTCCTACACATCGATATTGTATGTGACAGATTCACTATGATTGTCGATGAAAACAGTGAAATAGAGTGCAGGGTTGTGAGCAGCCAAGAAAGAAAGAGCAGCCTCTGTAGTGGCTGGCTGGTTTATTTTCATCCATCTGTAAAATACAATAGATCCTCCCAAGGTTTTTGAAGTATTTCTTAAGGATGTCATAATGGAGTTTTATGATCTTTTGAATATGTGACATCTTTGGCACAGCTTGCATATTACAGTAGAGTTACATGGAAATTTAAACACAAAATCAGTATGTGCCCTCAGCAGATTTTTTTTCTCTCCAGTTAGTCTAGACTAGGGTGTAGTTGTCAATAAACGCAGCGATGGTGCATAAGAGGCACTTGAATGGAGTATTACCTTCCTCCTTTTTCTGTTTTGCAGAAGAGATTCAACAGACCATTGACCGCCTGCTGCGTGCTAAAATATGCACACGCATTGACATGGCTGAGTCTGACAGGTTTGCACACACTCCATGTGGAAAATGCACAGGGGAAGAGTGTTTTGTTCCTCGGGAATCTAGAATTTAAGTAAAACCGTGCAGAGGTTATATGTGTTTGGGGATGTCTGAACTAAAAGGATCTGGTGGGATTTTGATTTTCTATTTTTTGAGTGGTAACACTGGTATGTCTCACGCTTTCTTTTTTCCCGGCAGGCTGGTCCTGAATGTGCCTGACAGTCTGAACATGATGGAGGAGGCTGAGGGAGCTCAGGACCCCTTCTTCGGTCTCATGCAATCACACCAACTCCTCAGCCCTTACAAAATACACCAGGTACAATTTACAATACAGACATCAGTCCAAGCAATCTTTGAATCAGTTTGTTCCTTAACAACTCTAACCTCTTGTTTTAACGCATTTTTGGTCATGAAAAGGCTCTGATCACGCAGAAATCATCCAACAATGAAAATAACCATGTTTCTGGAAGCTGTCTTTTACACAATGCTTGTAATGTTGGATTCACAGCACTCCCTGGTGCCCAGTCCCCACAACACACTCAACAAAGAGGGTAAGACTAATAATTTAGCTGCGTCCCATTTCAGGGACGACCGCCTCTGCAGTCCACATTTCAAAATTAACCATGTCAAAAGAGAGTAAGAGTAAATCCTCACTGTCTCATTTGGGAAGAATTCAGTATACTAGTCTACAGTCCTCTACGTGCTGCACTTTTGTAGTCCACATTCTTGCATCAAGTCCTCAAATGAAATGGGACACAACTTACTGCTTAATACTAACTGCATTTCAAATTAGAATTCACTTTATTCTGATTACGATTGGGGTAAAGTTTTGCATGTTTACGGTCGAGGTGACCTTGTCCTCAGAGGATTTACAAATGGGTCTGTTTATTGACTTAAATGTTCTTTTTAATTGAGACTTTTGGCACAGTGAGGTTGCTTGTTTCACTAATTTAGCTTAAAAACTGATTAAATGCTCTGAGATCAGTAAAATGCATGTGTCATAAAAATCCATTGTCCTTATAACCATTGTTCAAGTGCCACACAGTTCAAGTGCCACACAGATGAACCTGACCTCGTTTCACGTCCTCCATGTGCCCTTACAAACATGCTTGGCTCTGATTTTCTCCAACTGTGTTAAACCAGGTTTCAGGTTGCCCCCAGTTGACATCACGCTGACAGAGAAGGAGCAGTTTGTCATCACCGCGGCTGAGGTAAACTGTCTTTTCTGAGTCCAGAGACAGGAAACATCCCAGTCATCCTTTTTAGGTACAGCAGGCTTAACTTGGCTTCAGTCGACACTGGACTTCCACGGGTCCTCTGCAGGGAGGGACAGACAGATTTCTCAGTTTTATTTGTCGTTTTACTTGAGTTTCAGGTTTTAAAAAAATGGTGAGAGCAGGTGACGCTAATGGTGCTGGTGAATGTGGATGTAAAATACCTGATGCTTAACAGGCTGCTCTGATTTCACCCACTGCTTAGGAGAAGGCAGATCTAAATTATCTTAGTCATGAACTGCAGCCGTTGTCCAACAGTAGATCTCAATACCTCCACACACTGTTAACTGATTAGCCTCCTCCTGAGGCATCATTAACAGACATTTTGACTTGATAAGATCTGACTTAATGACATCAGCCTCCACTCAGTTCGTCACAGAGACACGCGGCCCACTCTTCTGTCGTCCTCTATTCATCTGCCCCTCGAGTTCATTTTTGCTTTGCGTTTAAAAAATGTAGCAATCTCTGACAATCTTATTCATCACTGTTGACACTAAACTGAATAAACTCTATTGCTTCTGTTTCAGTCTCTACGTTATTTAATTTTGTCCTCTTCTGACATTTGGTCTCTCTTGATTGTTGTCACCCTCTGTGTGTTTCAGTTCTTTGAGGGAGAGGATCTTCCAGAGGTCACGGCCAGAGAGATCGACATGTTGATAGGCCAACCCGACCAGTTCGATCAAGGTGTGTGTGTTTTCTGTGTTTGGACGTTCATCACTGTGTACCATAAGGACTGCACAAGTACGTCAGGGTTTTATTTGTTTATTATAATGCCACACTGTAGGTTTGCAGTCATTTTAAGGACCTGTGAACAGCCTGGTGCATCAGTCCTACATGGTCTGTCTCGTAATACGTCTGTACCTGTCAACTAGGTCAAATTATCCGCAACACTGTTAGATTTGGGGGGTGGGGGGGCAATTCTGACTGCGGGTGCTTTCACTGCCAGCAGAGAAACGGATTATTTTCTGGAGACCTTTATTTCAGGGTAGAAAACAGCAGTAAATGAGCAGAAGCTGGATTTGTGGAGAGGTTCGGTACATCGACATGAACCAGTTTTATTGAATAGATGTAGTCATTTGATTTGAGTTTGTGTGAAACGTGTGAACTTAAACATGTTTATTCATGTCTATGTGATTTGTATGTGTCACATTGTTTCCCTGTGCATTGTGTACATGTGTGTTCAACAGAGGTGGAGGAGCAGCGGACCAGGGAGAGAACCAGGGAGCTTGAGGGAGCCATGTCGTCTTTTGACCAGTGAGTTTGGAGACATGACAAATGATAGTCGGTCCTGCAGTACGTGGTGAATAACAAAACTGAGGACCTGTGCAATATCACTAAAATGCCAAATGGTTCAAAACAATGTCGTCTTATAATACTGTTCGTCTATTATTTTCAAGTTGATGTTTAGTTTATCTGATCTTTTCTTGGGATTTAAAACAAACAGGCTAGATAGAGTACAACGAAAAAGTGAGTAAACCTGCGACCACTACAACAATTTGATTTGATCAAATTTCCTATTGAAGATAATTGCCTAAGGTTATAGACTAACCAGTTAAAACCAGAGGCTCTTAAACTGGGTTGTGTTTAATGCAACGTGGCTCCACAATTTGAAAAATAAAAAAACAAACAGATTGTGGGACTTGTCAAAGATGAGAGAGGGTAGAGGAGCATTAGACAAAGCATAAGGGAAACACAGTTGCAGCAGTGGTTAGGAGACGTAAGAAGAACCATACTACCAAAAACAGAAGGCCCGGTTGCCGTCCTTGAAATATGATGACATGCACAATTTGCTATTAACGCGACCTTGAAGTGAAAAACAGCTGGGCGATTTCTCCTGACTCGGCACCAGGGTTATTTGTGGACATTTCAGTAATGGATCAGACATTTTTAATAATAATTTGATAGTGCACGAGGTCAACCTCTGTGGACGGTGTCCAAGAAGAAAAACAAGAGTTTGTAAACATGAACTCAAGTTAAACTTTAATTTACATCTCTTAAAGACATTTCGGTGATATGATGTGGGAATTAAAAAGTTCCAAGACTGGTTCTGTTTCCCAGGTTCTGGGAGACAAGTGACCCAATATCAGTCATTATTCAGTTTTTGAGTGTGTTTGTGTGTGTGTTGTTGTTTCCAGGCTGAATAAAACAGCACTGGGAGCAGAGCGGGACAGTGTGTACCTGCTGGACGAGGGGTTGGGTCAGCCTGTGGTGGTCCCTCTGGTTGCCGTCGCCCTAGAGATGACTCCACAGCACGTTGCCATGCCGACTCCACCCTCTGGAGCATCTGGGACAGAGGGAGACCAAGAGGTGATACACTGGTGATTCAGGGGATTGTTCAGTTCATGAATATATATCATAAAAAATGGATTCATAAAGTGAATTGATAAGTGAAATGAAGTTTGGTGTTTCTCGCTCTGCCATCAGAACATTGCAATCCGTCCTCTCAGGAAGCCTGCTGGACGTCGCCGGCGTCAGCTGGTCTTCGCCGACCCACAGGTCCAGATGTCTGATGGAGCACTGAAGGACCAGATTGAGAATCCCCTGACTGAGACTCTGGACCTGGTACAGAACACACTGGAACAGTTTCACTCAGCCGCACAAATCACAGCCAGAGAGCACCTCACTAACTCTGGGCAGGGCCTCACTTTGCCCTCAAAACAGCCTCCTCGCCCTTTAACTTGCTGCTCTCTCAGCCTATTATAGAATAGTTATCCATTGTTTTTATTTCCTTCATTCTTCTCTTCTTTCCATTCTTCTTTGTTTCCTCTGAGACACCATCATTAGCTTTTACCCATTCTCTCTCTCTCTCTCTCTCTGTGTGTGTTCAAACTTGACACTGTTCCATCCAGTTAATATTCTAATATTTTGTTGTTTCTCTCAGTCCGAGGTGTTGCTGGACTTGCCCTCCTCGACCAAGAGGGCCACACCTGCTCAGCTCTTCAACGCCCCCTGTGGATGTCAGTACCAAGTGCAACACAACCCCTGCTGTTGAAGCAAAATGAAACTCAAGACAGATACATGGGTTATGAAATATTGTAAACAAGGTCAGAATAAAGAGAATACAAAATGGGTGGGATAGTAAATGATGGAGATAGAGAGACCAGTGTCGAGGTAGATTAGGGAACAAGGGCGATCCGAAACAGGCAGGGGGAGGTTCATAAAAACGAAACCATGACATGATCAAGGAAATCTTACTGTACCTTCTTCTGAAACGTTTTATTAATATTGATCACTTCACCTCCCCAACATCCAGCAAACAGCGCCGGGCAGCTTTCAACAAACTCTTAACTTCAGCTCTTGTGCAGAACATACACAGTAATGACATAAACCATCACCCCCCCCCCCCCCCCCCCCCCCCCCTCCACAGGCCTACCCCATGCTGACCTTCAGTTGCTATGGAAACAGTGTGCCTTGCTCACCGTCCTGCCTGCACAAGGGGGAAAACGAAGTGAGGAGATGGAAGAAGGAGAAGAGGAGGCAGAGGGGGCACGAGGGGAGTCTGAGCAGGAGCGAGAAATACTGAGGACAGAGAGGAGGCACTCGGACATGAAGCAGGTGGGTCTGTTGCGTTTAACCAGCTGAATTCTTTTGCTTCCTCCTTTTCCAGTCGTTTTCTGAAATCCACATAATAATCCAAAGAGACATAAATCCTCTCCCAACGGTAAACTCTCACTTTCATTCGAGGCGCACTCGTAAGGCCATCGCGCTGCAATAACGAAGGTTACACAGCTCGCCTGCAGTTGCGGCCTGTCGACTGAGCGCGTTCAGTTCAGTGGTTCAGACAAATTAGATTATAAACCTTGTGTCTGTGTCACGAAACTCTCTCTCGCTTACAGATATCCAGTGAGTCAGGACTGCAACCGGCTGAGGGTTCATGTAAGAATCCTTCCTCCCCTCTCTCTCTCTCTCTCTCTGACACACTACGTTAGTTTTTCAGATCGTGTTTTTGGAAGCAGAATAAACACATCATTAACGTCAATCCGTCAGCTGCTCACCTTGTGTATCTTCGTGTTTATGTGAACAGCTGCGTTAGATGTGATCCTGGACATATCCAAAGAGGACAAATCTGGAAGTGAGCTGATCACCCCCATTGGCAGATGGTGAGTCTCCGACGTAAAAGACAGATGAACAGCTGAATGGATAGAGACAGATCAGTGTGTGTGTGTGTGTGTGTTCAGGTCTCCTCCAGAGGACACTCAGCCACTAATGGAGCCGATAGCAGAGGAGAACATCGAGATGCCCGAGGCGCCGACTGACACAGAGAGCAGGGACATGCTGAGGTGCGTCGTACTACTGTACAGTCCCTCAGCACCGTTACATTTGAGCTCTCACATGCAGCCCCCTGGGGAGGAGTTCTGACTCCAGTACATGTCTGAAAGCATCTCTTCACAGAGAGCAGACTTGATCTTTTGTGTGATCAACTCTAATTTGCATGTTGGTGAACTTCCTGTTTTCCTGATCAGAACATGTAAATTCTGATGCACTTGTTGCCTCCAGCATCACAGGTTGAGCCACTTGTCCTCAATTTTTTACATTAAGCAAACGGCCACAAGGCCCAAGGAATGATCCTGAGCCACAGACACATGTTGCCATTCATCTCATCAACAAGGACATTAGACATTAAAACTGTTTTACTGAAGCTACTATTTTACGCTACATTCTAAACATCACACATTGGCCTGTGACTGGAATCCTGCCAAAAAATATATGCTGCCAAATATTTGTTTCATAAGGTGCCTTCATAGCAGCAGAAGTCATGGTTCTTGTTTACATGTTGTCTTAATGCAGAAGCGTTCTATTCCATCATCGGTAAAATTCTGAAAAAAATAATAATTTTAGAATTTCTTGAGATGAAAGTGGTTATATCCATCATTACCACTTACCCCTACCACTCGATTTCTATCTGTACTCGTGGTTGGATCCTGCCTCGCACTCACACTGCTCGTCTTCCTCAGCTGGATCTCCTCCAACCTGCAGAGGTTTGCAGGAGTCACCTTCGACTCTCTGCTGCCCCCCGAGGCCGACCGCACCACTGCAGCTCACACCCTCTACAAACTGCTCGGTGAGGAAATCAACATTCTGCCGTTTTCTGAAGTGTCTCTGTACTTTTGGTGACGTGAACATGTATTTCACGCAGTCAGTGGTAGATTTTGATTAATCATATTATCACAAGAATAAAGTTGTGTAATTTAAGAAGAAGAACAAATTTAAAAAATATGTTCCCTGCCATATTCTTCAGAATAGACAGTTTCTTGCACAATCTTTTCTAAGTCCTGATACTTGACACATGATAATGTTTTTAAACCTTTACATGTAAATCTTTAGGGGTATACCGACACATAGCCTTAAATGATGTTTCCTTCTTGTAATATGGCTTTATTTCTCCGAAAATTATGAATTCTCTTCCTCAGAGTTGCTCTCCGCCAGACAGCTGACCGTGCGACAGACTGAACCCTTCAGTCAAATGACCATCAGCGCTGCAGCCTGATCGCCACGGCGACACACATGAGCTCAGCCGTTCTCACACTGATGTGTTCACATTTTTTCAAATCAGTGTTTCATGTGAATTTTTTACTTATAATTATTGAAGTCTGTTATTTTTTACCCAGTGTTCCTTAGTGTTTTTAAGAGATTTTTATCTGATTCACTCTGGTATTTGTTCATGTGGTTGTAATTTTAAACAATTTCACACAGTTACAGAATTGTACATTGCTATTATTGATGTTTTAAACAACTTAAAAGGAGGGAGCAGATTTTATCATACAGGTTTTGTGATTTATATCAATACGGTTTGTATCTGCTGTGTGCATTTGTAGCCTTTTAATTCTTTTAACTGAAACTTTTATTAAAAGTCTACATGCTCAGTGAAGCTGCATGTGATCTCAAGTAATTTTCTCAAGCTCTACACATATTTAGGCCTGAGAAATTTGGGGATTCTATTTTTTATATTGATCAGAATATTATTAAGGCTTGTGATGTTTGTGCAATATCATAAACACAGTGAAAATCCGAAATAGTTTTTTCAACAATTTTGTTCTTTGATAAATGCCAGAATAGTGACGCTGAAGATGAGGCTTAACTTTCATAGTTTTGGGGTCACAGGCCGAGGGAAACTCCTGCCAGTTTATTGTTAGTATAGTGTTTATATTCCTGTAAATTCAGATTTTTACTGATGTTGTAGTACAGTGTACATAAACCACTGAAATGTGGCTTGAGAGAACGTAAGCTCTCCCCTGCCTCCAACTGAACCATAATGTGCCTCCCTCTCAGAAAACTGCTGTCTGACCTCATGCCTCAACAATTTAACAATAACTTGCTTGTTCATTTTATTGTGTGTGTGTGTATGATTACACCATATATACTGTGGCACCTCGTTGTGACTGAGAGGCCTGCGCTGAGGCTACAGATGCAGCCAGACAACAGGGATCCTGATTTATCTCAACACACAGAAATGATTAGTTTGTTGATGCTACTTGTTCAAGTGGAGGTGGTCTGTTGGGAAATGTCCGTTCTTTACATCACAGAGCCTCTACATCATCCCTCCTCTGCAGCGCTGACGTCAAGCTGGTGTCAGTGTGAGAGTGTTTATTGTGGCTGCCCATGGAATGTGACATGCCAAGTCCAGCAGGCTTTAGTGGGAGAAGACCCCCCTGTAGTGAGTACAATGCGCAGAATGCTCCGCAAGCTTCAACTCCTCAATTATCTCTTCCAAGACCAGAGACACATAGTACCTCAGTTCACAGTAGAAATATACAAACTCCTGACTTCACCCCGGCCTGCTCTCACAAACACCTCGCAGAACAAACACTACCAGCTGTCCATCACCCGCCTGACAGTCTGATGAACCTAACATCTGAGCGACACATAACACATGTCCTCACCAGCTGCTTATATCAGCCAGCAGGGCGGAGCGTCGAGAGTCTGTATGCATGAGACACGCTCACAACTTTCCAGAGGCCTTGAGCATCAGAGGAGGCAAGAGCCCTGACCAGGCCAGTGTCTGCAACCAAGTACCAGGAGTCACGGAGGTAAAGGAGGAGATACATACAAGAGAAGAGGGAGACGAATACGTCCCATTCTTTTCTTTTTTGAGATACTGATCAGAAAGTCAAGCTGGCGGCAGATGAGACAAAGAGCTTGTCGGAGGAAGGAGAGGCCACCAGAGGGTCGGGCGGCCCAGCGGACGGGAAGTTTCCCGGACCCCGTGGCAGGATGGTGCGCGTCGAACTGGAGTGGGACGTCCCCATGTCGGTGACACTGCCCATCCAGGTGCAACCGGACGCCGCCCATCAGCCCTTCCCCTTCCTGGACACGACACTGGCCGACCTGGGCATCGAAGAGTGAGTGTGGTGTCTTTTTAAAAAAAAAAAAAAAAAAGACCTTTAGGGTACTAACAACCTTTAGGGTACTAACAAGTCTGTGTGTCCAGGTCAGAGGTGAAGGAGAGGGTGGTGTGGGTGGACACCAAAAAGACGCAGGTGAAGAACAAAGCAGGGAAGGTGAAGGAGAAGGAGATCACGATCCTCGAGGTGTGACTTTTAAGATGACAGGAGAAACCAGCGTTTGTGTGTCCGTTTCTTTACATTTCACATCTGATTTCTTCCTGCAGGTACGAGTGAAAGCCCAGAAGCCCGGAGACAAGGAGCTGCAGGAGGTGCTGTACAGCACCGAGGCCCACACCGACCGCTCCTTCTGTCGCACCGGGATGAACATCCTGCCCTGGAAACAGAGATGTAAGCAGGTCACGAGAGGTCAAGTTTGACTTCTTTTGAGTTTCATTCCCCGTCAGCAGCTCGTGTTGTAGCTTTAGTGGGTTACACTGCTGGTACAGAAGGTCGGGGTACGATTCCAGGTCATTCCAGTGTGGGACCCCTTGGGCAAGACCCTCAATGCTACCTGCCTCTATGATTGTAACTCGCTTTTGGACAAAAGCATCAGCAAAATGAATGTAATGTCAGCAGCGGGCGAACTGTCAGACCGATGTGGATCACAGCAGGGTGCTGGAGCCTCAGGCAATGAAATGACGTAATCTCAAACATTACATCAGTGTCCAAGTATAACATGGGGCCACGGCACTCGCAGCACTACGAGAAAAATCTGGTTGACTTGGCCTAGTATTAGATATATATTTGCATTGGTTTAGGTAGAGGAGTCCACAGATTATGGCCAATGTCAGTAGAAATGCTGTCCACATTCGTATAGGAGCATTCAAATGTGTTTGTTTTTCATTTGTGGTCATTTGAGCACACGCTGATAAAAACAGTGCGCTCTTCTGTGTCCTTGTCAGGGGAGGACGGATTGTCGCCAGTGCATACGACGATGGCGTTGGACATGGAACATGAGCAGCCTGACTCGACTGAGGCTGATGGACAGCGGGAGATCTGAGGAGACAAAAAAAACCCCACAAAGAGTCGCCATCGCCATTTTAATGTGAATCCCAGAGCTGCCCTGTTTGGTTCGTGTTTATGATAAGATTTGTTCAACTAATCAATGGCAAAACGTTTTAACTCCATTTTAGTTCCAAAAGGCAAGTTGGCATCCGTTGATAGGATTCTACACCAGGGCAAGGTGGCATGGCTTAGTAATAACTGCAAGGCAACATTTGTCAGGTTTGAAGGATTGTGCTAAATTTGTTGTAACATTTGTAAAAAATATAATAAAAAAAATAAGTAAGTAATAACAAACTCTTGCTCCTGTCAAATGTGTTGCAGGAAACCATTAAATAGTTTTGTACTAAATATAGAATCACCACCTTGCTTCTTGCCTGTGTCCAAACTCATAATATATATGTAGTAATGTTTTTACGTCAAGACAATAAAACTGATTATGACAGAAGTCAAAGTTGTAGCCATGACATTGGACAATGCTTTAAATGTGGATGGCGCACACACACGCGCGCACGCGTACACACACACACACACACGCACGCACGCACGCACGCACGCACGCACGCACGCACGCACGCACGCACGCACGCACGCACGCACGCACGCACACACACACGCACACGCACACGCGCACACACACGCGCACACACACACGCACACACACACACACACACACCACTTCCAAATGATTAGAGGACATTCTTTGTATAAACAAGCATTACGTTGCCCCATTCCAGAAATCCCTTCACAAGCAGCAGATGAGTAGTAGTAGAGAATTAATCCACGACTCACACTGGGAGATGGAATATCGCATTTATCGGGAGATCAAATTCAATGCTTCACATTCGGAGAGCAAAACCAGAGGTCCGTCTAAACAGTGGAAAGGGGACAGTAGCAATTCATAATAGTGCCTTATAGGAATGACAGGAAAACTAAATACAATGGTATCAACACAGGATGTTAACCAGAAGTTTTAAAACAATAAAACTTCTAAAGGCCATGGAAATAAGCTAATAAATTAATGGTTCAAATTCTGGCTGAATGTAATAATACTTATAGTAGATATTTGAAGTCCTGTATCGAGATGGTATTTTAGGGAAACGTAACCAATAACAGTCCCATTTTCCACATGGAGTATAAAAATGTATAGTTTCGGCTGGCGGTCACGTTGGCTACGAGGCGGAGATGACTGCGCTGAGTTTGGCCTGTTGCTCTCCGGCAAGAGACATCACGGCTGACTGAAAGTCTGTCGAGTGGCGCTGGGCGAACTCCCTCATCAGCGTAGCCGCGGTACACTGGGCTTCTGTGGAGGAGAGACAGAAAAACACTGAAGACAGAATAATAACATAAAGTCCGACTGTGGATGTTCAGTGAAAGGAAACATTACACTAAACATTGGGACAAACTTCGTTCACCTTCATCAACGTTCTTGTTGCCCAGGGCATGACTGGATGCTGCGACTATGGGCTTCATCAGCTTCACAATCTGAAAAGGAAATAAATATGTACTTAAAATCATAAGGGGAAGACAAACCCCCACCACCAAAGGGAAAGTAAACAGCGAGTGTTGAGTCGTACCAGAGCAGGACTGTGTGTGTAGAGCAAGGCAAGGCAGCTGAACACCGTCTTGTTCTCCTCCAGGTCCTCTTTGAGGGGAAGACGATCCACCAGAGCAGGCACCACCTGTCACAGAACAAAGTTTGTGAAAATGTGTTGTCATTAGTATAGATCAGTGGTGGAGAACAGACGATTTGAAAGAGTAGGTTGTGAACTCTAGGCGTACCTGCTCCAGAGGAACAGCATCGATGTTACTCAGGATCATCCTGCAGAGGGCAGCGCACAGGTTGTCAATCACCCGGAGGTCGGACTCTTTGGTCAGCATGTTGGAAAACACAGACAGCATCATGGGATAGTCTCTGGAACACACTTAGCTAAGGAACGCCGTTATGGGATTTCTCAGATAGAAACACTTGATCCAGACAGAAACGCAAAAAAACGCGTTAGAAGGATACGAGACAACGATGGGTCCAGCTGCCTGGGCCATACATCCCAGTCCAAACACGCTGTTGTTGCGGACCTCTGCGTCGCTGTCCCTCACCCCTGCCACGAGCACAGGGAGCAAACGATTGGACAGTCGACCTGCCACTCCACGGCCCCCAGATACACTTGCGAGGGACTGCAGGATTTCTCCTATAGTGCCTACGGAGAAGGAGCGTTCTGCCACTGTGCAGGAGGATTTCTGTTAAATGCAAACACAAGGATTGTGTAAATAAGAGGAAGCTTGTTTTATAGATATAAAGCAGCTAATGAATACTACAAGCATAGAAGCTTTGTTTCTCAGTGGTCAGAGTGGTCAGCAGCACTACTATCCAGATTGACATTATGGTAATACAGACGACTGGGATGAATTTGGAAAAAAACAGACTTGTTAGTTGCATGTTCGTGTCAGTGCGTCCAGACTTACAGCTTTGCTCATGATCAGAGGCAGCAGGTCGTTGAGGAACGGGGCGAAGCTGTCTGCAGGGACCGAGGAGGCCAACAAGGGGATTCCCTCTCCGGCAAACTCCTGCAGCATGGCGTCATACTCCGCCTGAAAGGTACCAACAAGTTAATGTGATATGTGTTCACTCATTTTGTGCGGCTCCACAAAGAATCTTATAGAAACTGAAATGGCCCCTGACAAGATGATAAATGCTGCCAAAGTGTCTGCAACAAAGTACTGAATTAAAGATTTGAATACTTTTGTAAATCTGATTTTTCAGTTTTTTGATTTCTAATAAATCAGCTCAAATTTTTAAAAGACACGTTAACACTGTGGGTTGTTGTCTATTGAAATCTACCCAAACATGGCGACAATCAAGACTAGACCGCTCGTGTCAGCGTTCGAGACTGACTAGTGTGCAGTGAGGGGATATGTTACCTGTTGGTCTTCATCATCAGCTTCATCAGCACCACCATCCTGACAAACAGTCTGAGCAGGCGGACAGAAAGAACAACAGGTGGCAGGTTACTAGCATAACTAGCATTTAGTATGAAACTGTTTTGGCACTTGAGCTTTGGCAAATGATGGCTTCTCCTAATCCCTGCTAGTCTCTCACCTTCTTCTTGAGCACATCTCGGATGACGTAGCTGATCTGCTTGA
Organism: Scophthalmus maximus; assembly: GCF_022379125.1. Classification (NCBI taxonomy): domain Eukaryota; kingdom Metazoa; phylum Chordata; class Actinopteri; order Pleuronectiformes; family Scophthalmidae; genus Scophthalmus; species Scophthalmus maximus. Next base: position 7,049,970 of record NC_061535.1, read on the forward strand.
GGCGTGAGGGGTCTCTGAAAACCTCCTCCTTGCAGGACTTGATGACGTTGTTCATGGTTTCCAGGATGGCCATCACAACCTGGCGCTCTTGTTCTGCCCGAACCGTTTCCACGAAGCAAGGCAGCACCAAGTCCAGAAGCTTCAGTAGAGCTAAGAGACGGTATAAAGTTTCAAATTAGCTAAAGGCAAATGTATTCATATGTTTGACACAGTCATTAAAACAAAAGAAAAAGGTGAGCCTACACCTTACTGTTTGCAATGATGTATAATCTTTCATTTTTGTTTTATCTCCCTTGATTTTCAGTAAAAATACCACAGCAGCAGAAAGCAGCACCGCTCATTTCTTTATTTCCTAAAAAAAATATAAATAACAGCAGCTTAGAGCTTTACCCTGGTGGTTGACCTCCGAGGGATTCTCTTTCCACACTTTGTGCTGAGCTCGACAAAACTGGCCCATGGCTCCGAACGCTGCCCTGCGGACATCCTCGTGTGGAAACTGAGAAGGTGGGGAAGAGAGGACGCACACAAAAGCAAGTTAAGTTAATGGGGTTCACAAGTGGAGAGACCATCCCACAACTGTAAGGCACGGAGTCAAGCCCCACACAGAGCATTAAACAAAGACGGATGATTGGGCCAAGCAGCCAGACACAGTGACTCACATCTCTCATCTCGTAAACCTGCTGGAAGCTGGACTCCAGGAAGACTTGAAAGACAGCGCTGTCGGGGGAAACCGCAGCAACACAAGTCGAAAATTACACACCGACGTTACGTTTTAAAGAACATCAGACAGAAGACAGAAAAACTATGAATCACCACTGCAGTTAAGTCCTTTCATTTGGGACATGCACAAACAATAAACTATAATAGCATGTTGTATAACATAATGTTAAAAATCGAACCCTGTGTTGAAGGCAATCTCTCCCAGTGCATCACAGGCGTCCTCCTTCTCGTCGATGAAGGCGTTCTCAACACTGAACCTGGGAGATGGATGAACGTGGCGTCAGATGGAGTGAGAGCACATCATTACTCTTTTGATTTAAAGTTGTTTAATCCACATCTGTCCACTTGCAATCGTACATACAAAATCCTGCACTCAGGACTGTATGTGTGCTCGTGTTTGTGTCACTGTTACCCAGCAACATCGTGGATGTCCGCCTCCACCTCAGCCTCATCTTCTGGAAAATCCTCTAAATCAACCTCTTCTTTGTCGTCCTCGTTGTCATCATCCAGCAGCACAAATGTCTTGTCCTCCTCAAGGTGAGCCTGCATAGAAAAGTGAAGCACTTTGCACATTATATTCATATCATAGATACTCGTCTCTGTTACACAACTTTAAAAAAGGTGCCTTGTGTATATTATATACCGTGATGCCTTCATTCGACTTGAGGGCGAGCAGCATGACTGTCGTGATGGCGGTGAGGTGAGGAGTCAGACAGTCGGGGCTAACTGTGGATACAGCAGAATATAGACTGTACCTACAGGAGGGAAAGACAGAGGTGAAGGAAAGGGAAATTATATTTTATAAATAGAATAGTAGATTATTCTAGTCTACCCTTATACTGTTATTTCTGAATACAACAACTCCTCCTACCGACAAGAGTAATGGTTCGTTCACAACACGATGAGATTACATACAGTCAAGGCAAAGACACGAGTGGACGCAAATTTTGCATCACTGATGTGAATATTTTGCCCCAGTTCAAATGTTTGGACTTGAGCGAATAACGCAAACGCGTTCTAGAAAATTCACTAGTCTTCAAATCTGAGCTACATACGTGCAGCGTCTCAGGTCGGGGTCGTCGATGGTGTCGGTAAGGTTGAGGCCGAGTTGAACGCACTCCGCAGCGAGAGGACCAAAGACGTCTTTGCCAATGGTGCGGGCCAACACAGAGAGGGTATCTGATGGCAGCAATGTAAACTGGTCAACGTCGATTCATTCTGTTGAGGTCGTTGTTGGGTCGGATGCAGTATGTTGTTTCCGAGACTAAGGTGGAAACTAAATTAAGTGACCTGGGGTTTACCTACCCAATGACTGAGTTTGTAGTGACCTCATTTCTTCAGTGGTGGCAGTCAGGAAGCCCTTGAGGCTTTCGATGACCGGAGGGAAGTAAGGAACCAGCAGCTCTTTGGCAGCATTGGCTGAACAGACAGTGATTGATTATCAGACCTTGGGTCACTTCACATTCACAACATTTTTTACAAGCATTTGTCACAGTGATATGCCAAATGTTTTCAGGTTATAGAAAAACCCATTCTTAAGTTAAATGAACCCATAAGTGTGCAAAGTGATGCTCAAAGTCAGACTGTTATTTTGACTATAACAATCTTGTGTTTTTCCAAGTTTGAATTAGGAAGAAAACTGAACACTGCCAAGGTGAGATGTGACGTGTACAGCTTGACCTTTAGCTTATACAGTAAGTTAAAGGAATAAAACTTGATTATTTATCTGTGACCTCTTACCGATGGCCCCTATGGCGGACACTGCGAGCTCTCTTATCTTGAGGTTTTCAGTGTTGTTGAGGGCTGAAAACATTGTGTCCATCAGCGTGGGCAGGTACGGTTCAATATCTGGTCCTATTAGGAGAGAAAAATGTAAGAGCATTCAAAGAATGTACTTCTGTAGTTTTTTTGTGAGTTTTGTACTGGTTTGTTGGAAAGTTTGTATTTTTTTTAATTAATGCCTGGAAATTGTGTTGAATTTTCCTTCTCTTGTGGTGGTCGTTTATAAACTTTCTTTAAGCTCACCTAGGTTCTCCAGGAAATTTTCTAGGGCGTAAAAGGCCTTGGTGACGTGGCCGACCTTGGCCTGGTTCAACGACGAAAGGTATCCCAACAGCAACGGCATCAGCTCCGTACAGTACTTACTCACTTCAGGCTAAGAGGAAGGGGGAGAAAGAAAAGTGACCAACAGAAAACAGAGAGTATTCAACCCTAATAGCAAGATAATGAATAGATATGTAGGGCTGCACCTACATTAGTGTTACTTTATAATGTAAGCAGATCCAAAATTGCACTGTACTTACATACACAATCCCAAATAGAGAATGGGAGCATCCAATTGTTTCACAACATAATTCTTTAAATACATATAAAGGTTAATGATGTTATGTGGTATTTCTATTTTAGAAGATAAAAAGATAAAAAATAAATATACAGTGGCATGAAAAAATTTGGTCAAGTGAGTTGAAGATTAATTCATCTCCAAAAGACATTAAAATAATATTGGGGGGAAAATATTCAACATTTTAATGCAAAGATTAGTGTATTATTTTTGTTTTGTATGAAAGTAAAGGTATCCAAATTCCCATTTGCATCCCACATGTGTAAGATCAAAGTAAACGTAATGACTTAGTAATCAAAGAATACAGCACGTTTTTTCTTTTATGAGACGTTGTGACATTTGTCCCGACTCACCTGTAAATGTTCAGAGAACTGTCCCAGGGCAAAAAGTCCGGCACAGCGCACCACCTGGTTACTGTCAGACAGACTCTGGCACACCGCCTGCAGCATCTGCGACAACATCCTAACATAGAGACAGACGCACGGGTTAATATACTAAAGTCTTAATCACTGTTAAAAGATTTGTTATTAGATTACGAGAGAATTATTTTTGTCAACTAAACGTACTTTGTGCGTATGTGGTCAGCACATCCTTCGGCCAGCACTGCAAGACACAAGAGACCCCCCTTCCTCTGATAGGGGTTATCACTGGCGAGGCAGGCCTGAGTGAGGGGCATCTGAGGCAAGAGACATGACCAAAAACATTGTCAAGAGGCAGGTCTCCTAATTAATTTAAACTCAGTACCCTAACCTGCATCAAACTATAATTTTAATGTGAAATTTGATGACTCAACATAATGTGAAAGGATTTAGAATAAAAAACAAAGCTGAAAAATGTAGGGAAGTATATGCTTTAGTCCAAAGATTACAGATGACTTACCAACTGTTGGAACAGTTTCTCCGGAGGCATATGGAGCGCCATAGTGTCGATAATCTGGGTACACACAGACAATTAAACACGTTCAATCTTTACCTAGAAGTGTGAATTTTTTCATAAAACCGAACACGACGGAGGAGTTGAACAGCGTCTCCCCACCTGTGCCGCACAATGTTTGGGATTGTCGTTGTCTGCGCTGTCTCCGCTGTCGTCCTCGTCGTCCTCTGGGTCCTGCTCACCGGGTGGGGGAGCTGCGACGAGCACGGGGAAGATGGCCTGCAGGATGGGGTTCAGCAGCTTCTGCTTCAGCACAGTCTGTGAGATAAAGGAAGAGGTGTGTTTTTTTGTTTTTCTATGCAGTGAATTATGGAGAGTTTTGAGCAGGTGCAGAGGTGATTTGCACATGAGCAGGAGCTATTTTGAGAGGGAGGACAGAAGGCTTTTAATGTGTACCTCTGAAAGGTATACAATACTATATCTTACTCCACCAATGAAACATTATTAATAAATGTATTTCTTTGAACTCAACTGAAGAAATTTCTCTGAGAAATTAAGAAAGTTTGTTTTCCAATTTTCAAAAAAATAGGGAAAAGGAGCACATTTTGGGTGCACTCAGGAAATATGTAAATGGAAAAACAATGGAAATATTACTGATTACAAACTGAAGGACAGATTAAGGCTGTTCGTTTACATTCTTTTAGCCGAGGAGGGACTTTACCTTGCTCTTCAACTTGATGAGGAAGGTGATGCAAGAGAGAGCTTTCACCCGCAAAGAGTCACTCAGTGTGGCATCACTGCCCACCTGACAAAAACACAGACACATTAAAATTCAGATTAAGAAAACATTTTTTCAGTTCGAAAGTTAAAATGAAATTGAGAAAAAGCTTCGGCTCCTACCTCCAAGAAGAAGCGGACAATTTCAGCGACATGAGGGACGATGATGGACACCTCGCTCTCCATGAGCTCATTAAACACCTCCATGGCCTCACTGGCTTGGTCCTGGCCCCACACACACACAATACATCAATACTCTTTAAAACACTTGACCGGCAGTAGAAACAGCAACACATGTCACATCTCTTTAATACATCACAATTCACCTGATCTGCCTTGATGAGTTGTTTCAGAGCGACAATCAGACTTGGGATAATAGATCGCATCTGGTTCTGTAGGGGCAACAAAATATTTAAACGTGTCTTCGAGATGTTCAAAATGTTTTAGACACAGTGTAAGACTTGGTTATGGCGGGTTAACTAATTGTTTAAATGTCTATATACTTCAAAATGGGAAAAAATATAGCACTGCCTCACCATCTCCTCTGTGCCAGTGTATGCAGTTATGGCCGTGAGGGTGAGGATGCAGTAGTACAGGGCTGTGGGGTTGTTGTGGTCTTGCAGCACGGCACTGAACAGCTGCAGCAGCTGGCAGTAGTGAGGCTTGAAAGGCTCCGGGTTGGAGTCCATCACCTTATTCAGCAGCAGGAGGCCGACCTGTCGGGACAGAGGAGCATCGATATTCTAGGGATGTCACTGAAGCTGCTTTCAGACGTGTACTGAGTCTGGACATTTTCCTGGAATTTCCCAGAGGGGATGTATATGAGACGCCAAAGAATGTTCCGGAATATTTTCCGTGAACTGATTCGGACAATCTCCTGCTGCACTCGTCATTTACATTTCTAAACACTGCATTGGACTTCCTGACTGTTTCACGACAGTCCCGTACCTGTCGGTCATGAGGGTTGTCACTCTTGGTGGACTGATTGAGGAACTCCAGCAGGGCGGGCCAGCGGTCCGGCGTCTCGTGTTTCACCATCACTGCACACAGCTGGGAGAGCGAGTGCTGCACCGTGTGTCTGCAAAATAAAAGATCCACAGACAAGACTCCATTCATTCATTCATTCATGACGTTTGACAAGTATGCACCGCAAAGCATGCACATGGGCATACATGCTTTAGGCGACATCTTTATTGTCTGTGCATCATTTAATTTAGAAACAAATGAATTCAGGGGAATTTATACAAAAGACTTAAGACCTTACTCCGTTTCCTGCATGAAGGCCTGCAACACCACCCCCTTAAGGCTGTCGGAGCAAAGCAAACATCGAGAATTACAACTCATGTCCACCTTCCTTTTTAATGAGAGTAACTGGGCGTGATGCTGCAATGTATGTGAATTTCATTCATTGAAAAGGTTATGAACGAACCTCTCTCTGTCACTGGGGGTGATCTTGCTCCAGTGTTTCTTCACTCTCAACCTCAGCATCACTGCGGCTGACTGACGAATCTGACAGGGAAAGATTTTTTCGCCATATTAGAGCAAGCTGTCAGTCATTCACGCGTACGCCGACTCATCCGGGGGGAGATGATACTTGGAGTCGACACAATACCTGGGGGTTCTGGGAGCCACTCATGACGACACACAGGGCCGGTATAATGGCCGGGTCTTTGAAAGCCTGCTTCAGCTGGGCTGTGGCCTGAAAAGGGGGGACAAAAGAGAGGAAATGCCAGGTCAGCAAATACACATTACAATTACAGATTACAATCCGGAATTTCCCAGTTTGGGATCGATAAAGTACCAATCCAAGTATCTATCTATCTATGTGTCAAAGAGAAGCCAAGAGACTGACAGGCCACACCTCAATTCAAACCCCTTGTTTGAATGAAGTTCAACTTCCCTGACAGCGGAGCAGCCAACAGCAGAACACGGTGGCGCTGAACATCGAAAGGTTTTAACGGGTTGCCAGGTCGTCGCCAAGTCAACTAGCTTCTTTTGCCAAACTTCTCGTCCGTCTTATCCGACAAACTAAGGACTGTGGGCAAAGTTATTCGCGGCATCACCTGCTGAATGACTTCATTGTCGGGCTGTGTCAGCTGCAGAAGAATTCGCTCGAGTTCTTCCGTCATGTCGTCAGCTCAGAGATGTCGCCGCCAAGAATTGGAAAAAAAAAACGGAAAACCTGCTGTTGACAGTTAATAGTTCCGATGAACCTGGTGTGACAGTTAATAGTTCCGATGAACCTGGTGTGACAGTTAATAGTTCCGATGAACCTGGTGTGACTTCTGATCTGCGGTGCGGCTCACTTGCTTTTCCTGCCCGGTGTCTGTCCAACATGTAAACACTGCGTCTGTGGGCGGGCTCGGTCAACCGCAAACTGGCTGAGTTCGCGGTGAAATGAATAGAAAAATAATAATAATAATAATAATAATTGGAGATATGAGTGAAGTTATCAAGCCGAGGAGGCGAATGTGACGGACTCGGGTTGGGTGGGTTCGCTCCGTCGGTGTCAGCACGAGGGACAGAACCTGACACGAGTAACATGCGAGTGGAGTTAAAGGGACCTGCAGCTCTCTGTGGTTTCAGCCTGGTGGAAACAAACAGCGCCCTCCGGCGGAGAGGAGGGCGCAGTGCAGCGTGTTCAACTTCTGCCTTTCTTCTGTTTTCAATGGTCTGGCCAGCACAATTTCAAGTTGATAGCATAATACTATAAATAATACAGACTGAGCATGAGATTACAAAAATAAAAAAGAAATAGTAAATTAAAAGAAAAAGCCAGAAGTCTACAGTGCCCCTAAAGTCCCAACTGGTGTTATATATATTTGTTAATCTTTTGAACACAAGTAAATATCTTGAGATCCATCCAATCCATTTTCAACCTTGTTCTCTCCTCATTATGTTCAGCGCAGTGCATTAACAGATGGTCGACATTTTTCAAAAAGCTTCATTGCACACATAACTGTGAATTTACTTTTCCCACTATAAAGTGTCTTATTAAAACCCTGTTGTTACCAATTACTCTCATCTATTTTGTTCTTTAATTCTGCACTCTGTCCTTTGTACTTTGTAATATGTTCTGCCTTTGCTACCCTCATGACATTTTCCCTGCCAAACCAATAAATATGACCTTATCGCTGAAATGTAACTGAATTAACACCTCTTTGATTGTCTAAACATTGCACAATTTATGGGCATAATAAATGTAAACTTTATGGCAGAGCAGTTGTATTGGTTTGGATTAGATTGTAGGTGTCCCTTATAAAGTGGCCACTTTCTGTAAAAACCCACGACTAAAAAGGTTCTACATGATGAGTTCCCTTACTGCTCATATTTGAGACCTGAATACAATGTTTTTCTAACTCTGATTTACATTTAAAAAATAGTGTCGTGCGGTGAAGAGAGGCCTTGTTGCAGGCCAAGGTCAATTGGGGAAGGGTGGGACTGTGTTGAGAACATAGCCATTTCAAAGGGCATTTGCAAATGACCAGACAACAAAAGAGAGACTGATGGCCTCCCACTTCACAAAAACACACACCCATTTCTGAAAACACGTCTCCAGTGACGTAATCTGCTCTCAGACCGTAAGAGAGGAAAAAAATGCAATAACAGAATGTTGTGCATAATTGTCGTACTGTTCTTGCACCGGCGATACAAAAACAACAGATATCTATGAGCAATTAGTTAGTATGACTTGTACACCCTGGTTTAACTGAAACAGTGCCTTTCAAAGTCAAAATCCCTGGTAAAAAAAACACCTACAGAACACAGTACAGTGTGCCTGTAATCATCAAAGGCAAATTGTCAGCACATTCCAGTCCAAATGCACTGCACACGTGTTTACCCATCCTCCACACACATCTTCCTCCTGAGTGTCTGTGCTCGTACAAGCTCAGACAAACACACCCGATCTAGCCAAAAGATCTGTGGCGATGCTAATGTGCCCCATTAGAGCCACTGTTGTCACATAATGTCACCTCTAACTGACTCATTACCACATCAATACAGCCAACAATGAACACAAACAACCAAGGTGGATGGTAACACGCAGGCTAATCTAACTCATCTTTGTGAAAAGCCCTGTGCAACAACACAATCAACCCAGTGAACCCGACCGAGGGCTGTTGGGATCTGACGCTACAGCTTTGCACGCCTGAGTGTTTTAAATCTTTAAACTTGAGACAAAACAAATCCTCCTGGCAGCACTGTCAAGCAAACTGTTCAGCCAAACACCTCCTTAAAAAGTGGCTTCACTGTCTTGGTTTATATTTGTCAATAACAATAACGCAGAGAAGTGCTTAATGTTCATGAATTATTCCCGCTTTAGTCCATTGATCTGTGATTGAAACTAAAATAATCAATCATGTTATTGAAGGACAACAGCCTCATGCTCAAGGCTTAAAATAAACTATGTGCTGACAACATGGCATGTTAACGTTATTGGCATTGTATCTAATAATAATAATAACAATGTGCTATGGTAGAGACAAAATTCATAAATTCCATATCAGCTCCTCAGATTGATGTTTAATATGTGGCACTCGTGCCTTTTGGTTTCGTGAAAAAAAATCTGAAGGACCCGGGGAAACATTGAAAGATGGATTTGGAGAACTTGTAATTATATACAGTCATATTTTCACCATTCATTTGTCTGTGAGCGACAATCCAACTGGAGCGCACATTCTTTTCCTGTCATAAGTTCGTTAGAAACTCATACCACAGAGCTTCAGCAATGTAAAAAAAATATCAATGAAATATCGCTTGGGTTCAGAAATGATGTCAGAGGACGCCAAGAAAGAGAAAGAATTTCACAAGAAGCTCCATATATGAAGCTCTATAGATTGAATGGAGACAAGAAACCACCCAGCATCCGTTCCATAAACCCGTATTTTAATTTTTTTAGTCTCAAATTGTCTGCACATGTATATTGTTTGTATATGTGTGTATGTGTGTGTAAGTGTGTAAGGAATTTGACGATGGAATTTGATTCCTTGGAGTTTAGATGATTATGTAATATGTTGAATCATCAATTGCATTTTTTTTCTGACCCCTGATCACTCAAATAAAAAAATAAAAAGACAATTTTACCTATATTCTTATAGACCCTTTCGGTAACTAAAGTATGTTTAATGTGCAAAAAGCTGATTTCGACAGGCGCCATGATGAGAGGGGATTGCAAAACTGTTGGGTACGCAAAAAACGTTTCCCTGATTAGATTGATCTCTTGCTGTTACAATGGATTCGTGCAGGTAGGGAAGTTTATTTAGAAATCCAAAGTTAAAAATGCTAAAAAAATATTCTGTTTCCCTTCACTGCATAAGGGGGATGTGTCAGATTGAACACAAAATAAATGTGGGGATGTGCACAGTATTGATCGAAAACAAAAATTGCTTTTAAAATGGGATTTTGACACAACATTCTTCCAAACAGGGCGTTGAAATGGATATCCATTGTCTTTTATATATATTTGGAAAAATTTTGAATTTTTAGTTCACTTAAAAAGAAGAAGGCTCCTTTTAAAAGAAATGATATTTAGTGACTTTATTTTCTTTTATTTGCTTCCTTTTTTTGTCCCCAAGACGTGAGGCAGAATTTGAAAGTTAAGTACGAACCTAGTTGGCCAATAAAACGGACTCACCTCCGCCCAATCTAAGACTGGTCCGAATCGGAACGCCCACCTTCCTTCGTGTCCACGCCCACACGCGTCTCTATAAACAGGCTGTAGGTGAATACGCGCGATTTTTGAAGTTGCGTGGCGGTGTGTGTTTTCGCCCTGCGGATCATGCGTGTTGCGGTGCTCTAGTTTGAACAATTCAGGCAACAATACATTGATCTCGTCTTGTAATTTTTATTTTTTCTTTTTGGTGCGCAATAACATTTAAATCGCAAAACGCTAAAGAACAAAATTAAACTCTGCTGTAGTCATGGCGGACTGGAAGACGCAGATCAGCTACAACTACAACCCGTCGTACCACGCCTACGCGTACGGCCTCGTGTACCAGCCCGGCTCCGAGCAGAGCCACGGGAACCACCTGGCCGGAGTCATGGACCTGAGCAGCTACAACGCCGGGATGACGCAGGCCTACTACGCGACCGCCAGGGCCGCGCGGGACGAGTCGCCGCCAGGCAGCCCGGAGCAGCCCGCCGCGGGCGGTCACCATCACTACCCGGGCTCCGGGGTCGTGTACCTGGGCGACAGCCAGTCCGGCCGCCTGCTCCTGGGCAGGCCGCACCGGGTCGCCTACGACGCCCGGGAGAACGAGGTCAGGCGTGTCGGCAGCGACTCGACCAGCGACTCGGAGGCTCACACCTCACCAGGTATGTCTGCTGCGGGCCACCGTCCCACGGGAGGTCGTGAACTTCCGTGGCCCCACATGACCTGCACATTGAACTTAGACCTTGGTTGTGTTGGTTCTTACCGTAGTTCTGTTTCGTGGACGATGCTAGAAACCATGACTTGGTGCTTGCTCTCATTTTTTTTTTTTTGGTGTAGTTTTTCCAAATATCCCGCCAATTTTTACTTGGGAAAAAGCCAAAGGGCGCCTTTCTCGCGACAGACTCCGAGACTAGTGCCCACCTGGTGCCACCACGAGGGGCACTCGTGGAGGTCGAACAATCCTAAACATGGTCGTCTAGTTCTCATAGTAGAAATATCTAAAAAGGATTAAGAGAAACTGTTTTAAAAGGCCGGGGGAAAAACACACCCTAACTTGGATCTTCCCACATTAAATTGACCTGATTATTATTTTATTATTATAACCTGTATATCATTGTATGAAAACTTGTTAGCAAATGTCATATGTTAAAAGAAGTGGGGGAAAAAAGTTCCCGGATCCACATCAGCACAAAAGAGCAATTCTTCCCAGGCCCAGGCCAGATCCCTCCATCAAGTAGGGTGGAATTCATGTTGAGTCATTCAAGATTTTGGGGTAAACCTGTGAAACGAAAAACAAAATTCCACGTCTTGAATAATTGTAATGATCTATGTTGATCAAATAGACTCATGGAGTTCAAGCAGTACCAGCAGCAGAGAAGGTCTGCCCCAGGCAGACCCCACTTCCTGGGCAAAGCAAGATCTTGACGAGGCGAGCAACAGGAGCCCCGTCGTCGACGTCTCCAGCTCTCTCACAGAGGAGCCGCACGCCTTCGCTGTCGCGGGGAACGAAGAGGGCGCCAACGACACCACTTCTCTACACAAACCAATAACTGCCCCCAACGAGCAAAGCACTGCGAGTAATCCCAAAAGAAAGGCGCGGACGGCCTTCTCGGAGGTTCAGATGAACGCTCTTGTCCAGCGATTCAGTGTTCAGAGATACCTCACACCGGCCGAAATGAAGAACCTGGCCGAGCTGACGGGGCTGACCTACAAACAGGTGAGGAATCAAATGGGTTGTTTGGATCATAAGTGAGGCACAATTGAATCCACCTGCATGTTTTCTGATCTGCTGGGACCTTCCTCCTCCTCTTCTTCTTTGTAGGTGAAGACTTGGTTTCAGAACCGAAGGATGAAGCTGAGGAGGCATCAGAAAGACTCCAGCTGGGTGTCCGAACGCTACAGCGTCAACAAGGACAGTCCGGGTCATGGAAGCATGTACACCAACATCCCCTCACACGTCCCACCTGTAAGTAGTTCCCATAATCTGTTGGAGACAAGATTTGTTAGTATACATACTATTAGAGCTGCAACAATTAATAAATTAGTAAATGAATGGAAATTCCAAATCACCGATTGTTTTTGATTAATAGTGAAATCAGTTTAAAAATAATTCTCTGATTTCTGGTTTCTTTGCATTTCTATGACCATGAACTTTCTCAGGTTTGTGGACAAAATGTTTGGGGAAATGCAATCAACAACAATTAATCCAGAAAATAAAAAACAGATTATTGAATAATAATGGATAATTAAAATTATCGCAACCCTACATACATTTGCAAGTAATATATTAAATTAATTTTTAAAAAATGTGTGTTTTGTTCATTGGACTGATTTTCACTTGATTCTGAAGAAAATATTTACTATTTTTGATTTCTTTTTTTCAAAATGGCTTCATATAAGTTGTGTGGGTAAAGTGATAAAAAGTAGGATCAGTTACTTTTTTTACAATGATAACAGGGAGACTGTGTCTTCAAGAGTCCCAACCAAAGCTGAGACAAAACCGTTCCAACTATATATTATGATATGAGACTATATAAACCAATTTTGCATTTGTCTTCCAGTATGGCGGAGAGGCCCAGTCCCAGCTCAAGGAGCATTACAACCAGCACATGATGGAGACAGACTTTAAGAAGGCCACGCCACAGAACCTGGCCTTCTACCTGGCCGCTATGGGCAGCGCTGCCGGGTCTGCTGGCTACCCGTCCTGGTCCCCAGGCCCATCCCAGACTGCGGTGCCCGCCAGGCCCCAGGCGGTTGGCTGGTCCATGCCCCCCGGCGTCGGCCACTACGACTACAACACCAACACGTTCAACTCGCCCGGGCACGACACGAGCTTTGAAAGCAAAGAGGACGAGCACGTCAGCTGAGGCCCTTTTTTAAAAACGCTGTCGCAGAACAACACCAGCCTTTAGTCAATGTTTGAGCTGTTCTCCAAATGTCTCCTAGTCATGTTTACATTGTCTTCCAAGTTTTTCCCCGACTGCATTTTTACGATTAACTGAGGCAGTTTTGACAGGCCGGGTGTACATATGCCTTGTTCATACTCCTGTTCAAATGTATTTTACCCTTTTTATCTTTGAAGTTTTATTTTTATATGCAACTATTTAATGTATGTTGGTGTGTTCTCTGCGCTTGCCAATACTAGATGCCTTGGATGCATTCTTTGTATTACATTGGGTTTTTCTTTTTGGAACCGTTTTAAGGGAAGTTACTGACACAGGTCAGATGTGCACACAATGAGGGGGTGTTTTTTTCTCTATAAATACAGGTTTGATTCAGCAACTTGAAATTTCGTCTTCATTTTCACTGAGGGTTTTGCTGAGTGCATGATTATATAGTTACGGTATTTATTCTTTTCTCTAATTGTGTGATTGATTAAACGGAATAGATGCCATGTGAGTTCTTTGCCATTAGAAACTAAATGCAAACACCCACTGTGACCACCCAATATCTGTCATCTTGAAATAAACCCAACCAAATGCTCCAGCAAAGAACTAGATGCAGTTTCAGCTAACATTATTTAGGCTAGTGTTACACGTGACTAGATGTACGGTTGGCAGACCATAACACAAATTAAAGGGGGGAAACCTATTGTATTAAAAAGCAATTTATTGAAAAGACAATATTTACAATAGAACCAAAGCTCAATGGTGACCAAAATGGTGACAATATTGCTCCCATCACCAACATTTCACAGCTGCTGCTCACCCTGCGTTCCATTATGCCTCCGATTTTCTTCTGATCTCCCGAGTTGTAAAGGAGCGATCCAGTTGCAACATTCGACTCTGAGGTCGGTAGTTTCGATATTATAGAACGCAGCATTAATCTACATGGCATTATTTGTCTTGTACGACCACAGGGCCGTGTCTAGTTAAACGGGACCGGTGCAAAACAATTTTTAAGTTTGAATAACCTGACAATTCTGGTGTAATTGGGGGTATAATCGCCAGTATTAATGCTTGTATTGCTACATAATGAAACAAAACTAGTATGAGTCAGCTGTCTCGGGGGAAAGCCAGGGTTTCCTTTAAGATCCCATCATGCCTTGGTAGACCGTGAAGTAAAAACCAGAGCAGATGATGCCACCAATTCAACGAATAAATCAACTCAATCATTTAACAATCCCCCTCCTGATGATTTTCCCTTTATCTGTCCATCCATCCACACAGCTCACCAAGCATCTCGTATTGCAACACAGATGGCTCCTTTCTGATTTAAATCTCTCTGTCATACACAGTAAGTAGAGTAAAGGCCCCAGTTTCTCCTCCCATTAACCCAACAGAGAGCCAGAGAGGGTAATGAAGATTGTCCATGTGTGCTATGAGGAGATGTTTATTTAGAGCTGCATGTTTCATGTCTAGTCCATCTTGAGGCTGTGATAGATGTATCGGATAAACGCCAGCGAGGCCCAGAACGACACGCTGCCCAGCATCAGGGAGAAGACGAGCGCCGTGAGCAGAGAGTAGCCAAAGAACTCCGTGCTCTGGACCAGGCCGCTCATGGACGACCGGTTCCGGTAGTAGAAAACGGAGTAGACAAAGATAAAGACGCCGGTGGAGCCAGTGCTCAGCACACTCCGCCACCACCAGCGGTAGTCCTCGCCTGACAGCAGGAAGTAGGTGAGGGCCACGGAGATGCAGGCGCCCACAGAGAGGAGGATGGCGTAGACACACAGCAGGATGCCATAGAGGGTGTAGTGCTCTCTGCCCCAAACGGTGGCAAAGATGTAGTACAGCTCCACAGAGATGGCACTGAGAGAGAAAATTGATGGAAAGGAGAAATTGTGAGATGAGAAACAAATTCAAAGGGCTTATCCCATTATGAAAAGACCAATTACACACACTCTTCGACAGCTCACCTGAATGGCAGGAAGCCGCCGATGGCCATGTGCACAGCTGTGCGTTTGTACCAGGGCTGTGTCGGGATCTGTCGGGGGATGTTGCGAGTGCGGCAGGGGGCCTGGAAGTTCCCGGCCCGGTTCTTTCCCACAATGCCTCCGATAACTGTGAGGGGGAAGCCCACCAGCACCCAGGCGCCCAGCAGGAGGAGCACCGTGGTGGCCGGCAGGGCCTGAGTGGAGCCGCTCCACCAGTGGATGGAGTTCACTACACTCCACGTCAGGAACAGGGGAGCTGCGAATGACCAAGTCACTTACAGTCAGACGTTGCTTTAATTATTCCACATGATACTTTGAGGAATGTTGCCTCAGATTGGGGATAAAAATGACCCATTACATCAGTGCTTTTCATAATGAAATAACAATGAAATAGAACAATTTTACTACTTAGGTATTTTGTGCGAGAGGGCATATTTTATTTTAACAACCTCCTCCACCCGAACTCCTAAATGAAAAATCATCATGTTATCCCCAAAAAATCTTAAACTCAATTTTGCAGTAGAAAGTTTAATGCATGTATGGAAACTACTGAGAGAGAAAAAAATATTAGAGTCTAGATGATAAACAGGAGAAGCTAAAGTGGTATACAAAATTAATTGGTAGAGAAAAATACCAAACTATTGGCAGATATGAGTGTATTTAGTTTCCATCCTCTAGAGATGGTCATGGAAGAAGAAGTTGCAGGGAAATATGATAGATATGAAATTGAGTTAAGTGTTTAGATCCGTGGAATGAAAACAGCTAATTGTTTCAACAGGGTTTTTTCTAGGACACTAATACAGTTAAGATGGTGTAACTGCTCCTGAGCAGAGGCAAAGAGACTGACCCTACTGCACATTGCAGGTAACACCTTGCTTCAAGACACCAGGACCTGAATATGTACGAGAGCTCTATAAACCTAATCTTTCAATCACGTGGCGTGACGTGGTGACAAATGCTTTCCTATCAGACTCACCGGAGAAGAGGGACGAGGTGAGGATGATGTTCCACACCCAGCGCTGGCCGTTGATCTGTGTGTAGAAGCTACAGGAGACGTACCCAGACACGCAGCTGGTCAGGGCGTACAGGACGATCGCTGCCGAGTTGATGGCGCCGTGGCGATGCACATTGAACATCCCCAACAATGCCATGACGATGATCCCTGCAGCAATGTAGAGACGTCAGGGTTGACACTTGCATCTGAGGTCTGTACATACTGTAATGTACAATGTGTGTGTTTGCCATTATCAGGTTTCTCACGCACTCAATACAAATTGATACATGGGTCAGTGGAGCTCCGAAAACTAGTCTGCTCAATTTTCGTACACAACAATGGTCACCCCGATACTGTTTATGAATTTAACAGACTTCTGTGTGTGTGTGTGTCTACATTGAGCGGTTTGTGTCGCTGTGTGTGCCTGCTCACCCGTGGCAAGGGTAAGGAACTGAGCCCCCACTCCCAGCACAGCACACAGCAGGCTTTTGTAGGGGGGAAACCTGAAGACGTCAGTGTGTATGATCTTCCAGCCGTTGTCTCCCTGGTCCAGATCGTCGCAGCCACCCTCCTCCTCCACGTTGTATCTGCAGGTGAGGGTGAAGTGTTTACTTTGCACCCAGCAAGTTTGAATCCAAACAAACTCTCACTCACATCTATATACTTCTGCAAGGAATGTAGGTATCCACACATTTTTCCGGACCACAGCAATGGTTTAAAAGGAACATACCAGTGCTTTTACAATTAAAGCCAAAAATGACTGCTTCCAATCTCTATTATTGCTGCTCACTTCAACATCATGCAGCCATATTTAGCTTTAGTAACTGTAAAATACCTTGCAGCAAATCACATTATTATATTATGGGAAGAAAAAAAATCTATGCATTTTAGTTAATAACTTTTATCTCCCCCTCAGGTTTTTATGTAACCCACAGTGTTGCTGGGCATCTCTGCCTTTAATTTTGTTTCCTATAAAGTACATGAAACCATTCACCCTCAACCGAACTGACCGTTTTCAGCTGCTTTGTTCACTGACCTGGCAAAGTCATTCTTGAGGACCCGCATTAGAATGATGATGACGAAGCCCAGCAGCAGCACCACCAGCACCAGCGAGTTGATGATGGACAGCCAGTGGATCTCCAGTGTTTTGGGGAAGAACGAGTAGTCCCGCAGGCGCTCTGCTCTCCGGGCGTGAGGCAGGGGGGACTCGAACCAGTGCACGCTGTAGGTGTGGGTGACCGTCAGGCTTCCTCCGCCCAAACCGACTCCCCCCACTGCTGCACCCGCCCCCTCCTCCAGGGGAACGGGTTTCACGTCTTTCACCGAGACATTGGCAAAAATCACAGAGTTGCCGTTGTATTCAATGTTGAAGTCTAGGTGAGACCACAAACCCACCTGGTGGAGGTGATAAGAAAATAGAGACGGGACAAAGATGAAAGGGAGGACGAAGTGAGGGATAAGACGGACAACCGGAGATGTGGTTCAGCAAGAAGCACAACAGGTTTACCTTGTGGCTGTGGGGCAGAAAGCCGCTCTCCTCTATGTAGCCCACGAACCCCCAGATTGGGATTTCATCCAAGACAAATTCAAAGTAGTACAGCTCCTCGATAGCCTCTCGAAGCTGGTCCACCTAACACACAAGAGACACACCACGGACCACATGCCCTGTGTTATGATTTAGTGTACAGCTTCCAATCACAACCAATATTCTGATGCTCTATTCAATTGGAATATTAGAAGGAAATGACAGGTTATTACTACAGCTGTTGCTGGTGTTGTGACCTTAACTAAACAAAACATCCATGAAGAACCTGCTCTGCCACTACGCCCTTTAGTCCAGAATCCTAAACAGCAGCATTGATAGCACACAAATTATCAACATATCTGATCCCGACAACAATACTAATCGTCCTAGTCATTAGATAATAGCGCTCTATAAGAGGTAGTGACTCAAAAATAGCAACCCCACCTCAAGAACTTTAAATAAAGGTTGATACTATTTTTAAACTACATTACCGTAGACAAGTATATTGTCCATTTACTTGAGGCATTGGTTAATGATGATTGAAAAAGTGGGTAAATTAAATGGTCTTTTATGACATACAGAAAATTCAATATAACTCAAGATGTCTAGCAATCTATAGTGTTAAGTTCCAGCTCTTCCATACTTGTGTGAAGAAAAAAAAACACCTGTTTCTCCGAAAGAGTCAGTTGACAGAGAGTTTTTTTCTCCACGTTCTCTCTGAAGCGGATGTGATACAACGACTCTGCCATTCTGTCGCCATCCAACACTTCTCCCAGACTCAGGGACTTGTGGTGTACCTGAACAAGAAGAAAACATTAAATCAAAAAAAATATATTTGTTATCATAACCTTGTGCCTCTGGATATATTATTTAAAGTTAAATAGTTTGTCAAAACTATATTTTAACATGTGTTCTTTCACGTCGCCACAGCTGAGTGTGAAACGGGACTCAGACTGACCTTCTCTGGCCTGCAAACAGGCAGGGTGTAGTAGTGATACGTCTCCTGGGGGTTATGATAAGGACCCACTTTGTTGACAAAGAGAGTCACGTTGTCCCCCTGCTTGTAGACCGCGCCGCAGCTCGAGAACAAGCACAGGATCAAGATGCAGCGCAGCCCCATTGTGTTCTGGCAGCGCCCCGGCAGGTGTCCCGCTCCACGCTGAATAACCCCTGCAGCACAGACGGACAGTTCATCAGGGACGTCAAAACATATCCCCCAGAGAGACTCACCCCTTAACACCTGTCAGGAAACACATTTGTGTCCATGCCCTTTAGTGACGATGTGCAAAGACTTATATGTCAAGTCCTATAAATGGAGAATTTTATGCAGCGTCACCCTCTCAATGCTCCAAATAATGCAGCTGAAAATTGAGAAAAACTGTGAGACACTGTAGAAGGTGGGGTTCGATTCCAGGTCATCCCAGTGTGGGCCCTTGGCAAGGCCCTTCATGCTACCTGCCACAACAATTGTACGTTTGCTTTGGACAAAAGCATCAGCAAAATAAATGTAGTGTAAAACTTATCAGTTTAACCAGTAGGTGGGACTGGATTTATAGATGAGCACTATAAGTAGGATCAAACTATTTGGAGCTTGTGAAAGACAGAAAAAAAGGTATATTGCCCAAAGATACCGTTCTAGGAGTCTGTCCACAATTCATAAGTGCTCAAATCAATTTTTAAAAAAGTGTATCTGAAACTTATATGGTATACTGCATATTAAAACGTGCGTGCAAAAATGTAACACCTTTATCTTGAAAATAGAATGACAACATTGCAGTGGAGTGTGATGCTTCAGTGCCAGTAGGTAGTCGTGCAGAGAGTTGTACCTTCTAAAATTCAAACCTACAACATAATAAAATGTACAAAAAGTGAAGGGGGCTCGACGTTTTCTGAAGCAAATGTATATATGAGCATATATGACCATTAACAACAGCCGCTTTGCACTGAAGTGTAGTGATGGCACCATTATTCACTTCCCCAATTCACAGCAGCAAAGAGCAACGTCAAGTGTACCAAGTGCCACAGATTTGTCAGTGGACAACGGGGAAGAGCCTCGCTGACCCGCTCCACATCACGTTTGGTCAAAATACCGCAGACGAGAAGTTGGTCGAATGTCGCCCTACCTGTACCGATGCGGTGTCACTTGAGTCGCGATGCCGCAAACACGACAAACCCCGTCTGTCCGCCGGATTCCTCTTGACTCTAGGCCCCGACGGTCTTCCCCCTGCTCCGGTATGCGCCGACACTGGAGCGCAATGTGAAGATTTTACTGCATGGACATCGCGGACTGCCTCGACGCGACGTCCCTGTTCGGGTACACGCAGTACTTTTTTTGCCGACAAATGAGACAGTGTGGAAGAAGGGGTCCGACTCCACGTCACCTCAGAAAATAAAAAATAACGACGACTCCGTTCAAGTCTTCCGGGGTGGGCGGAGAAACCGAAACCCACCTCCGAACGTTACCGGTTACTTTGCGGCCGGTCACACTCGCAATATATTTGAAACGTGTGCGGTTTGTTTTGTTGCTCTAACGCCACCGAAAACGTGCCATTTAATTGCTCCGAGGCCACAACCCGAACGACTCTATCGCTTCTGTATTTCGCAGTATTAACCGGATATGCTTCAGCCTCGGTGAACCAATCGAATTCCCTCCCCGGACTTCCGCGTTCAAACTCAGACCATGTCAATCGTACCTGCATGATCGATGCGGATTTCTGCGGGTTCTTTCCGGAGTGCTGTTTTCGGCGGATCGACAGGTAATGCCTGCCATTTGTTTTTCCCGCGAACTAGACGCAGATCATCGCGCCCTTGATGCCAGAGAGAGAGCAAGGGAGCAAACACAAAGTGCCACAGCGAGCTGGTGAGTTCGTTATTTACCGTTATTTTTTAAACTATCAATTCTACTCTTTCATGTTTTAATACCAGAAGCTGCTAGACGCTAATACCAAACACATGCATGTATGTATTTAGTGTTTTTAGCATCCTTTCCCAAGTCTACGGGGCGAAGGTAGCGACCTTGTCCCATGTTATATGAATTCTCGAGGCCATAGAACGCATAGCCCTGATGAATGTAACGTGACGGAGATGATTCGATTTCAGACGTATATACCACAATGGGAATACACGGGCTTGCCAAGCTGATTGCTGACCAGTCCCCGGGCGCCATCAAAGAACAAGAGATCAAGAACTACTTTGGTACTATGTTTTTCTTTTACATTGACGGTGCCAGATTCCAGTTTTAATATGTGAAATGGATGAATTCTGTATCAGGTGATATGGGTGTACTTCAAATATTGATGCAAAAATGTCAGCCATGATGGATTGTAGATATTTATTCGATACAATTGCAATTCATTGAGCCTAAGACCCCACTTCAGTCCATCTGCCACTCGTCATAGTGGTGTAGTTACAGTTTCAAACTCAACGTGCGAAATAACTTTGGCGTTGTTGTTTTATTAACTTTACAGGAAGAAAAATTGCCATCGATGCCTCCATGTGCATCTACCAGTTCCTAATTGCCGTGCGACAGGACGGAAACGTTCTGCAGAATGAAGATGGAGAGACGACAAGGTACAGCCCCTCAAAATTACACACACTTGTAAAAACTCAAGACAGAGGAGTCTAGAATACGTTTCGCTACCCGCTATCTCTCTTCCACAGCCACCTGATGGGAATGTTCTACCGGACGATCCGCATGCTGGAGCACGGCATCAAACCCGTGTACGTGTTCGATGGCAAGCCGCCGCAGCTCAAGTCCGCAGAGGTTGGTAATGTGGGCTCTGACATCTTGTCTGAGTGGTCTTTTTCTTTCTTTATTTTCACTGCTGTTGTTTGCTCTTTCTCATACTCTGTGTTTGCTCTTCTCCTCACCCCCAGCTGGAGAAGAGAGGGGAGAGGAGGGCAGAAGCTGAAAAGATGCTTGCTCAAGCTCAGGAAATGGGTATGTTATTGCTTTTCACACTTTAAAAAATAGTAATGAGTGGTCCCCTTCAGTATTTATTTTTAACCAACTTGGTATAAGTATAAAACAGCGTGATCAATCAATTTTTTGTGTTAAAAGCTTTATTTACTCTATGGAGATTGATTCATCTAGTTATATACTAAACTGTCTATTTTTTCAAAATCTCAACCTAGGGGAACAAGAGAATATTGACAAATTCTCCAAACGTCTGGTGAAGGTCACCAAACATCATAACGACGAGTGCAAGAAGCTGCTGACCCTGATGGGAGTGCCTTACATCGAGGTCAGCTCTAGATTAGATTTACTGCAACCTTTGCTGGCTTTTAGAACATTTCCATATTTAAACTATTTCTAGCCAGTTCGGAGGAATCTTTCCACTGTTAAATTTACATTTATCTGACTTTTTGTTACTATAAGAGTACACTTCAAAGGCCCTGAAAGACAGAAGATGTGAAGTAAACTTTGATTTTATATTGTTGTAGTTCAGTGAAATGTTTCTTCTTTTTTAAAATCGCTGGTCTACAATATTTCTAGCAACCTGTCAGAGAAAT
Organism: Scophthalmus maximus; assembly: GCF_022379125.1. Taxonomy (NCBI): domain Eukaryota; kingdom Metazoa; phylum Chordata; class Actinopteri; order Pleuronectiformes; family Scophthalmidae; genus Scophthalmus; species Scophthalmus maximus. Next base: position 7,072,241 of record NC_061535.1, read on the forward strand.
CAGTTGCAACTGGTCTAGTCTTGGCAAAATTATAATGTGTAATGTAATTTGATGTGTGTTTTGTATCATAGGCTCCGTGTGAGGCAGAGGCCAGCTGTGCCGCTCTGGTGAAAGCGGGGAAGGTGTTCGCCACGGCAACAGAGGACATGGACGGGCTGACGTTTGGTACAAATGTCCTGCTCAGACACCTCACCTCCAGTGAAGCAAAGTAATGTTACACCAAACTTAGATTTTTCCACCTTTAGCTGTATCACAAAGATAGTTTCTCCTTGCTCTGGTTGTGGTGCAACAATATGCACAGGGTCACAGCACGACTAGAGGCCATTAAATCTACGAGCAATGATTTGATTTATTCACTTGATTAAACCTAAATGAATTTATGTGTTTCAGGAAACTTCCCATCCAAGAATTCAACTTCAGTCGTATCCTGGAAGACATCGGCCTGACCAATGAACAGGTAAAGGTTTTTTAACATAAGAAAGATAAAGCACATCATCAATTATTCTGAGGAATCCAGAGGGTCATTTTTTATGTGGGGTAAAATTTAAAAACAACCTCTTCTTTTATTGTAATGTTTTTGCACCAGGCAAATTTATACTATAGTACTTTCTGGCATTAAATGCCTCCTGTTTCCATTTCCCATTCTAGTTCATAGACCTGTGTATCCTAATGGGCTGTGACTACTGTGGCACTATCAAGGGGATCGGCCCCAAGAGGGCCATCGACCTGATCAAACAGCACGGGAGCATCGAGGAGATCCTGGAGAACATCGACCAAAGCGTGAGTTGATGTTTGCAACAATCCTGTTTCGTTCAGCCGCAGGAAGGATGGACGGTGGTTCTGATTCTGATTGTGTGTGTGTGTGTCTCTCTTGCCGTCATGCAGAAGCACCCAGCTCCAGAGGACTGGCTCTACAAAGAGGCCAGGGGATTGTTTTTAAAGCCGGACGTGGTGGATTGTTCCTCAGTGGATCTGAAGTGGATCGAGCCAGACGAGGAGGCACTGGTCCAGTTCATGTGTAATGAGAAACAGTTCAGGTGAACATTCAGTTGATTCTTCATCACGTGCTCATTGAGAACACACTGGTCATACAACATCCGCGCTGTTGAACATGTAAAGGCAGGGTTTTTTGTCCTGGCATCACTTCAGCACACAAGCTTTTTAAATATGATATGAGGTTTAGTGTATATTCCAGTTTTATTTAGAGCTCATTTATAATCATTCGTCTGAGTTTTCAGTTGTCTTCTTAAAAGTCTTGATTCACGTTCTTTTCCCCCTAACTTTTAAAATGACTAAAGGAAACTTGCAGTGAAAATTGCACAAAGGATGAAATGCAGCTTTTTATTTATTGATTATGTTGTTTTTGTGTGTGTTGTGTGTGCAGTGAGGACAGGATTCGTAATGGCTTTAAAAAGATTGTAAAGAGTCGCCAGGGAAGCACGCAAGGACGACTGGACTCTTTCTTCTCCGTCACTGGATCTCTGTCCTCCAAACGGAAGGTACATTTATGAAAACCACAACGTGTCCAAAATAATTTAATGATCGGACGAACCCCATATACCTGTATCTTTATGTGATTTCCCTTGTCTGACTCCATCTATTCCCCTTTTTAACTGTGAAGACAAAGTGTTAAATAAGCGGCTTTATTTTGATGTGGGTGTATATCATGAACTGTTTTTTTCAGAGCAAATTGCTGTTGCAGGTGTTTATCGTCTGAATGTTGTACTCATTTATTTTATTTCTTTTGTCTCACTCAGGAACCTGAGGTAAAAGGATCGGCAAAGAAGAAGCAGAAGACTGGAGCCACACCGGGCAAATTTAAGAAAGGCAGATAGACTGAACATAGTTATGAGTAATAAATGTACTAATTGAATAGTACTAAACAAAAAGCTCATGTTGAGGCAGGAAGAAGAAGCAGCATCACAATAGGAGTTTGTGTGTGATAATAAATAAATCGGCTGAAAATCAGTTCTACATGACCAGACATGAGTTTGAGTGTTTAAGGATTTCTTTTCAAAGTGTATTTTCTGATGAAGAATAAAAGTAAGTTGTTTTTTTGTACAACAGCTTGTCATTTCATTTAAAATCACTTATATCATTCCGTTTGTCAGGTAGCAGGATTACTCAAAAATGACATTGACAATTTTTATCAAAGATCGGCCAAGCCAACACTTGCGAGATGAGGGCAAGACTTGAGTCTTATCTTCACAAATGCATTTTAAAATATGACTGTCAGATGGAGAAACTTTTGAGTCGAACAAGAATATAGGCGGGGGATAGCTCAGCCTTGGTGAATATCTCCTCTCTCTGAGTGCACTAGAAGATAATTGTGTGACGGTGGATGTGTGGCCCATGTCATTTGAACCACTTTTTCCAGAGAAAGGATTGGTTCATATTTGGCTTATACCTACACAGTTTAAAGTCCTTGATAAATGTTATCGATTATATAAGTGCAATTGACTTTGTCTGTGCTGACAGTGGAAGGCATAAAGAATATGGCTTAAAAGACAAATCCACTGGTGCATAAATGCACTGAATCTGCAGTTTAGTACAGTTCCTCAAGAGGGCAGCCCATTCACTTCAGAACCACGATACTACTGCTTGTCTCACTCTAGTTGCCCACGGTGATTGATTTTGAGTTTTACAGTGTAAAAACTGCTCTAGATATGATTAAATATAATTTCTGAAAAAGTGAGGGTTATTTGTGCGTCACCGATAGACCACGGAGTCATTTCCTAAGGGCGGTGTTGGGGTGTAAACTGATGATTATATGCACATTGCCACAGATCCCAGGAGTGGTCATTCCAATTCATCTTTGAAATGCAGTTTGATGTTATTCACTGAAGTCTGTTGAGTGAATTCATCTTTTGCTGCTCTATTCATAAACTGCAGCTTTTGATGGCCGGAAGACAAATTGGATTTGTCCGCACCCAAAGCCGGAAGCCTGGACACCTTCTCAATATTAGGTTAACAAGATAGTGGGATCAATAATGGACTATACACAAAATACACAATAACTTTTAACACAATTTAAAAACCCCTGAAGCCAAACTTGTGTCTGTGTTTCCAGTGCCTCTGAGGATAAAGATGCAAGACCACCAAAAGGAGATGAAGCATCTGTGTGCTCTGTCCCTCCTTCTACTAACATTTGACCTGTGTCTGCTGGGAAAATGCAAAGCATCGGCTTGCTGAGGGAAGCTGCAGGTACAACCAGAGAGAATCCTCTTTGTGTTGCAAGCAAGGTCTCTTTTAATTTGTGTCGTGATGGTTATAATGGTTTTCTTCCTTGTGTGGTTCGGGGGCACATGATGGTGAGTACGACGTCTGTGTGGTTCAGAGCACATTTGTGGTGTTGTCGAGGTGAGGATTTAAGTCCCGACTGGCTGAGTGGGGTAAAAATGTAATGCTCAGACTGCACGTCACATGGATTATGAAAAATGCAGATGTACAGTAGCTGCGAATACAGTTTCATTTGTTTTAATGCTCTCCTACAAAAAAAGAATTCTACACATCAGTTGCTATTGAGTTGTATGAGTTCACAGACAGAAATTTTACACCTTGTGTCATGTTTATGCGTGCTGTTGAGCATTGTTAACCCCGGCCTGAGCCCATCCTATTCAAACTGCATGCAAATGCTGGGAGAGGAAACCATGGGAATGGCAAATTGCTCCTTTTGCTTCTACTCACACCTCCCCCTCACGCAAGGAAGCGTGGGTGGCTGGCAATTCTGCTACACAGCAATAAACCTAAAATAAGAATCACATTTACGTGATTTTTTTTCCTGAATTATTTAATCAAATTGATATGTTGTACACTGACAGGAGCAGGGTTGGTTATTTGCGGACTTTTCAGTGAATGAAATAGGAAGTGAAAGATGAGGGGAATTGGTGTGTGTGTGTGTGTTTGAGAAGAGAGAGGAAGTGAGAGAAAGGTGCTGTCATGAAGGCATTAAATATAATATGGTTACAAAAAGCAACTGTCTGCTGAGACGATCTGATAACCTTATGCATAATGGTCCGAGTGATCAGAGGTCATTTCACTAGCTGTCCTGCAACGTGTTGTAGATAGGAGTTTCATAAAACGAGTAATTTTCTTTTAATATCACGTGTCGTATGACTATTTTTTAAATGAAGAAATGTTTTGTGGTCAATTTAAACACTAATGATGCAGGGTGTCTGTCACTGGCCGTTGTTGGCTCAGGCCGTGGAGACAGCTCCTCCACAGATAGCCTTAACAACCAGTCATATTTACCTGGCAAGTAAGCCTCATCTCCCCGTCTGCACAGCACAGTTTGCATAGAAAGTGACCAGATAAGGGGCAGGTAGGTTATTGCAATGCTTGACAGCTGCACAGAAAATACGAATCAGTGGAGAGCAGCTGCAGCATAAAAGGTTGACAACATGTTGGACAGGGTTATGACCGGGAGCAGAAAGTAAGTACACAACTTATCTGTTATATATGACTGTGTTTTCCTCTGCTATGTATTATAGCTTCTTTTTTTAAATTTCAGTTATGAATCGTGAGCTGTTCAACAAATAACAATACGTTCATACATTTGGCCTCTTTGTATATGTGCATGGAGATAAATACACAGAAGATAGGAGGCTAAACTTTCTCTGACAGTTGGATTTGAACACTGCAGCAAGACCAATGAGTTAACATTGGTCACAACAATTGATCAGTCAGGCAATTGATTATTAAACAAATATCCACTATTCATCCAAGTCTTTTGTGTTTTACTGCATTGTTAAGGGAGTCATGATTAATACACTGTGTAACATCAGCTGACATGTAATACAATTACCATAACACAAAATGCTCTTAATCTTACAGTTTGATCTTTAAAATTCCCACAGTTTGAACTCACTGTTGTGTTTTTAATAATTGATAGAAAACAGAAGAGCTCTATCGCACAAATTTATAAGATTTATTTGGACACACACATACACATTTCAGATGGAACCGTTCATTTGTGTACAAATGTGATGTTCTCTCGTTACAAAATGCCACATCGGCCCTTCTCCCGTTGACAGTGTGATGGATGTGCTCAACCTGTGGAATGAAGACCCAGAGGAGCTTCTCTTGGACCTGGGCTTCGGCTGTGACGAACCGGACCTGTCAGGACGCATTCCAGCTCGTTTCATCAACTATCAATCTCAGGCAAGAGGAATAAACCTCCAGGTGTTTTTGGAGGCCCAGGAGAACCGACTAGACCTTGAGAACCCAGATGTCAGCCGTAAGTCTAGGTTTTCTTGGTAATAGTAAATAAATGAGGAGTTGCCTTCCAAGATGGTGAGAGTGATATGGGGCAGCCCAATAGGGAGGAAAGAGAAGAGTGTTGCCAGAAATGTTGGACAGCTGTGCGTTGCCTGGAATTACTTTTTTTCTGTGCAATGTGAACAGATTTCACAGTGAACCTGTATCAGTGAAGTCACCTTTTCCAGGACCATCATCAAATCTCCAAACTGTACCTGTTTCAAAATTGCTTTGAGACTTTTTTCATTATCATCTCTCCACATTTACAGATCGTTTTAGACAACTCGAGGTTCTCCAGCAGGTAACTACAACACTCCGCTCCTTGGTGGTGTCTTCCTCCTCCACCTCTGTCAGAGCGCGGGTGGGAAAAACCCTGCCCCCCGAGGCCCGGGAGAGGAGGAGGCGCATTGGTATTCTGTTCAGACGGGCATTAAAAAAGTCACACAGCCAAATCCACGGCCACAAAACCCAGGACCTTACCACTTCTCAATGTTCTGCACCGGAGTCGCTGCAAACTCAACCCAGCCTTGGAGACCACAAACTCCCCTTACAAAGAGTCAAACCTGAACTTTTGGAGTGTCTGAGTCCTCTGGCGGAGGATCGGGGAGCTGGTCCAAACCCTCAACTACAGCCTCACAGCCAGGAGAGATTACTCAGTCCTGGGCCACTGAGGGAAGGTCCCTCCCTTACAGCCAACACTTATTTACAGAGGGAGATGAGTCCAGGGCTGGCAAGTGATTCGATTGGAATGGAAAAGGCAAGTCAAAAGCAATACTAACCCTAATAGCAGGGTGGATTGTCTGTAGGTTATGACACCCAAAGCCTGCAACTGCCAAATGATTAAAGATTTTCTGTACAAACCAAAATTCATTGTTATACGGTATTTAAGCATGTATACAAGTGTTTTCTATTACAGTGCTTGGTGAGTGTAGAGAATGACTGTTTGACTGTTTGTGATGTTTGCTTGGTTGCAGGCTCTGCAAGAGCTGTCAAATAGTTACACTGGCAGCCAGAGAAGTGAGATGCCAGGCTCTCCCTCCTCTCCTCCCCCACATCACTCCTCGTCCCACCTCCTGGCTCCATCTCCGATCTCCTCTGATGTTGACAAATCTCTCCTCTCCTCTCCCCGTCCTTTACCAGAGTCTACAAAATATGACCCGTCATGTTCAGATATGGAGAAACCACCGGACCAGGTTCAGCCTCCACCTGCTTCATTGTCCGCATTAGTGTTTCCTCCTTGTCCTTTCTCACCCGAGATTCAGAACATAACTCACTCCCAATCTCCAACTCTCCCCTCTCCTGCCGTGTTCATCCCTCTCTCCACTACCTCTTCCCCCATGCAAGATGCCTCAACGATAAGAGGATCAGAGGACATTCAAACTGAAGACAAGGATGCCCCAAGCTCCAACCTCTCTACTCTTCCTCATGACTCTAAAGGCGTAGCATGCCCTCCTTTTTCGAGTGTCTCTCCATCTCCCTCTCCAAATTTGGATTGTCCATTTTCTGCCTCGATTGTTATGTCATCTTCAAAGTCTGACTCCTCCTCTGGGAGTCCAGGGAACACACAGTCAAAATGGACTGAGGGGATTTTGCATGAAAACTCTCTCTCTGCATCTGGTATTATATCATCTCCACATCCCTCTTCAAACAATTTACCTCCCTCTGCCTATCTGGATTTGAATTGTCTGTCATTTTTTTCCGAGTCCTTCTCACAGAGTCCAGAAAACAAATCAAAAGAGTCTGTTTTCTCAGACTCAGTTGGAAAAGGCCTCTTTCAAGAGCCTAACAAAACACAAAAGGAACAGGATGAAGCTCCCTCTTTTCTGTCCTTTCAGTTGGACAAAGATAATCCCTCAGCTCCATCCCCTCCTGCTCTGGACTCCTTTGAGTTTGAGGATGCTCACCACACACTGTCCTGCCTATCCCGTGAGACTTTCATTCCATTTTGTCTGTCTGCTGAGTCCTCACTTCCACATCCAGATCTAGATCGGATAGATCCAGCTGCTGGAAGAATTTCAGAGCTGAGAGAGCAGTCCATTTCCCAACAGGGGCAATCATGTTCTCATAATGATATAGCAGACCTTACAACGTCCTCTACTGTCCAAGAAGTTATTCATGCTAAAATGCATATAGAGGATAGCCTTAAGCGGAACAGAAAAGGAGAGGGTGAGAGACATACTGACAGTGTGCAGACTCAAGATTCTGTTGTTTGTATCTCAGATACAGAAAGTTCTGCCGGTCTGTTAGACTGTTCTAGATTAGCCTCTGTGGAATTATGTCACCAAACAGAAATTGATCCACACGTCCTCCTCTGTAGTCAGCGTGAAGAGTTTTTAGCTGTAACCAAACAGGAAGAGTTAAGAAGAGTCTGTCAAATGGAAATCAATGGCACACAAAGTGAATCACCCAGAAGTTATTTCATTTTAAATGAACTCTCAGAGACACAAAGCGGAGCTTCCATGGAAGCAGAGGATCTAACCAAAAATGAGAGCCTTGATCTAGTATTTGAGACCTCAGTGGATGGCATGGAGGGTGAGAATGGAGATGTGGATGCCTTTTTTGAACAGCTTGCTACTGAAGGACAGGTCTACTGGGCAGAACCCATCCAGGTTTTAAGTCCAACCCATGATGGATCTCCTGGGAATTCTTGGTTGCCTCTAGACTCAGCTACCCTGGATTCAATTTCAACCACAGGCAATGCTTTGCCTTTATCTTTGTCATCTTCAGCAACAGTGGGTTCTGACCAGAACTCAAGAAATACAACTGCCTCCCCAGATACACCCTCCTCCACGACTTTAGCTCCATTCCTATCCCCGCCCGAAACACCAAACCTCAGGCTACCAAGGCGCTCCGTTTCTGTTCAAATATCTTCATCTCTGTCTTCTCACATTGTCCACAGGAAGGATGTTCCTTATGTGGCTGACTCAAAGCGCACTCTTGTACCTAGTGTTTTCTCTTTGGACACCTCCGATCCCTTTCGTGCTGTCCAGGCATGGACAGACATGCAGATTCAGCGAAACATGGAGAAGTTATCTTGCACTGTCCCAAATGAAGTGGGTGCCACAGAAATGACACAAAAATCTCCACTGATCTTCGCTTCGTCGCCATCTTTTCCTCTACTGTCTAATGACTGTCAGTTGCATGACTGTTTCCCTGGGATGGTTGGAAAGACTGCGTCAGTCTCTGTGGACACAGGACTTGGGCCTGATAAGGAGGAGGAGGTGTACAGGAATGGGACTAGAGATAAGGAGAACCTTTGGGAAGGCAATCCATCAGTCACCATGGCCTGCTGCTGCTCCTGTGACCATCAGTGTTCCTGCTGCAGGAGTTACAACAGACAGCACACACTGGGAAACGTCCCTGTGAGTATGTTGAGAGTATTTAAATGTTCTGTCACTGATCTGTCAGGTTTCAGCTGTAATCATTTATGATGACTTTATCAGAAAATATAGATTTATTAGATGCTATGTGAAGAGTCAGTTCTCGCTGTCAGTATGTTGGATGTGGGAGGAACTAGGCAGATGTGAAGACCTGAGTGACTGTGGCACAAGTTGCGAATAAATTTAACAATGGTTATTGTCACTAGAGGAATGTGTCAAAACGCAGTTCATCATTTGTAAGTCGTTGGCCAAATGACAGACAGCTTCTCTGTGTATGTCCAGTGCTACAGATTGAATACTGATGACTGAATATTATGAATATTGCAGTTGGTCCTGCACAGGCTGACTATGATTTAGAAAATAAACCACAAATGAATGACCAAGCCTCAAATAATCTTTTTTTGGTCAGTGAAACTGTTTCTCTTGAGCAGTAGTTTTATTTTGTTTCGTATTGACCAATGTCATGAGCAGGCTTGGCAGTGAGCTATGACGTGTCCACCTTCCAGCGAGTCACGATGTCTGCACTTTGATACTAACATACTATTTGTTGTCACATTACCATAGTTCTTGAGTCCTTTCAGAGCCAGGAGCATATTAACATATGAATGTCAAATTTGCCTATGTAGCTCATGAAGCTCTCTCTCGCTCTCTCCTCGTTGTGTCTTCTTCTCTCAGTTATTGTGTTTTTTTCTCTCATGAATTCATCATTACTCAGCAACATCCATAAAAGACACTCACAATAATTGAATCCGCCGTATATTGATGTACATAGAAAAACAAAAGGCTTGTTTTTACCTCGACCGTATTGAAACATTTCATTGGTGCCTCCGTAGCTGTATAAAATCAACATATATCAATTATGTTTTTGTGAGGGTGGAAGAGGCTCAGGAGAGAGAGCACCTCCAGCTGCACCGGGGGGAGTGATGGCACAGACAACTTCAACTGTCTAATCACTCCCCCGATTTAAAACCCTGTGGAAGAAGCTTCAAAGTTTTACAGCCTGTAACTGTAACTTATTGGTATATTAAATGCCACTGTATCCTTCACCAAGCGTTTTTTTGGGGAAATCTAACTGTATTCTAACTAGGAGCAAATTTACTTCCGTTGTGATGTTGAAGATGTTGGAAAAGCCACCTGAAAACGATTTCAGTTTGTGGTGTAAACGTGGTCCGCCACTTGCATTCGATTTTATATCGAGCCTGAACATGTTTCATAACTCCTGCGCATGTTCTCCACAGTTGTCTTTGGGTGATTTGGAGGAGATGATGCTGTGTCTGCAGCACTTCCGCCTCGTGCACAGCAACATAGAGGAGCAGCTCTCTGAAGACCATGTTTCACTTCACCGTGCTCTCTCTGACCAGGACAGGTACACACTCTTGTTCATAAAGCTGTGTGGACTCTGACATGTGCAGGCTGCAGGTTAGAGCCCCCCATGCAGTATACAGAGCTCACTGGCTTTCAGTTTATAAAGCTCTGTGCCCCACATAGAGTCAAGTACATTAGAACAAAAGGATTCTTCACTCTCTCCCTTTCCTCAAAAACAAAATGGCTATTTTTTTGTGTTGGACAGCGCCACACAACCACCTAAAGGTTTTACATTAGCTTCCAAATGCATACTCAAATC